>NW_006399766.1:27098161-27107577 GCF_000299155.1 Elephantulus edwardii
GCCTTATTTTTTGCCATTTCCTTCAAAGCAGCTTGAACTTTTCCTTTCATCACCATAGGCTAGGAAGAAGGATTGGGCATCCACTTCTGAAATAGCTGGCCTCCAAAAACCCTATGTACAACAGAACACATGTAGATAACAGAAAGGACAACTGAGGTTGAGCTTTCAGGTATGGAAATACAAAGGAAGAGGAACAGTTGAAAGCAGACATTAGTGATTGGGACATGGAATGTGAGAACCATGAATGTAGGAAAATTAGATATTGTTAAGGAAGAAATGGAACACATAAATATTGACATACTAGGTATTGGTGAGATGAAATGGACTGGCATGGGTTATTTTGAGTCAGATGATCATATGATATATTACTCTGGAGATGAAAAGGTGAGGAAAAATGGAGTTGCTTTCATAGTTAAGAAAGCCATTGCTAGCCACACGTTAGGCCTTACACTAACTTCTTTGCTTTTTCACAGTTTAAAGTTATGGTGTTTGGGGGATTTTTTTCCCCCACAACAGATTTGTCAAATGAAGTATGGCATTAGATTATTTGGCTACTGTTTCTTGGGCATTGATAGTAAAGCGAAGTAAAACTAAATCCTTGACAACCTCATTATTTTCTCTATCATGATGTTTATTAGGCTCATTGTGGGGTCTTCTGTTTTCTTTAGGTTGAAGTATAATCAACGCTGAACTTCCTTAATCAAACCTTGAACTTCCTTAATAAATGTTTCAGGTAGTTGTTTTCAGGAAGTAAGGCTGTGTCTTCTGCATATCACAAGTTGTTGATGAGTTGTTGATGAATCTTCCTTCCAATCCTGATGCCAGTCTGCTTCATCTAGTCCAGCTACTTGGATTGTTTGCTCAGCACACAGACTGCCTAGGTATGGTAAAGGATACAACAGGATACACAGCTTTCCTGCTTAGCTTCTTGGTCTAGTACATGGTTCTCAGGAGCACAATTAAGTGTTCTATGATTCCAGTTCTTCCCAATGTTAGCCATAACACTGTCAAATGCCACATAGGCACCAAAACACAAATAAGCATATTTCTGATATTCTCTGCTTTCAGCCACAGTCAATCTAACATCCGTGATGATATCCCTTGTGGCACACTCTCCTCCGAATCTAGCTTGGATTTCTGGCAGTGCACTGGTGATTAATACTTGCTTGTAACACTGATGATCTGAATGTAACTGTTCAATAATTTCTGCATTTTGTTGGATCAGTTTTTTTTTTTAAAAAAAAGGGCACAAAAATGAAGCTCTTCCACTTGTGTGTCCAGGTAGCTGCTGCATTCAAAATTCCTAGCAGAGACTAGCGAGCACCTCCAATACTGTATTCATTTGTTAAAACATTTCCATTGGTATTCCATCAATTCTTATACCCTTGTTATTCATCAATGCATTCAGTACCACTTGGACTTCTTCCATAAATACTACCAATTCTTAGAGCTAGTTCAAAAAATGTTTTCACGTAGATCAATTCTTTTTGTACAGTGACTCTGTATTTCTTCTATCTTCATTTGATGTGTTCTGTATCATTCAATATCAACACTATAGAATCCATTTGTGTTGCAACTCACTGTATTTCTTCTATCTTCATTTGATGTGTTCTGTATCATTCAATATCAACACTATAGAATCCATTTGTGTTGCAACTCAGGGTTTCATTTTCTTTTAATTGTTCAGTTCTTTCAGCTTAAGAAATGTCAGGCATGGTCTTTGGGAACAGCCCAAATGTCCAACCACAAACAAATGGATTGAGAAATCATGGTATATTCACACAATGGAATACTATGCAGCACACAGGAACAATAACTTTGTAAATTATTATCTAACTTGGGAGGGACTGGAGAGCATTATGCTGAGTGAACTAACTCAGTCCCACAAGGATAAATATTGTATAAGACCGTTATTGTAGAATGAGTATAAGGATCCAGGAGGGGTGAGAGGGGCTGGAAGCAGAGGGATGTGGATGTGCAGGGGGAAGGGGGATTAATCACTGGATTGAACAATTTGATTGGGGGGATGTGAGGGAAATTGAAAGACTTTTTTCAAATTTATATTTGAATTCTGTACATAAACTAGTACAAAAATAATTAAGTTAAATGTAAAAAAAGAAAGAAATGTCAAGCATGTTCTTCTCGTTTGGTTTTCTAGCTTTGTTGACGTCATGTGCCACTGAGTTGGAACCAACTTGTAGCTGACCCTTCAGTGGGTTTTCAGAGGCAGTAAATTGCCATCAAAAGACTGCCCGTCCTTCTGTGAGAGAGCAGCTGGTGAACTTGAACCATGTAACTTTCTAATGTTCCTGAATAATTTGTCTCTCTCTCATTGCCAGTGATTTTGAGCATTTCTTCATATGTTGGTCATCTGAATGCCTTCCTTTGTGAAAAGTCTTTCCATTAATTTTACCCATTTTGTTATTGAGTTATCAGTCTTTTATAATACTTTGTCCCTTTTTCCCCTTTTGTGTCTGACATATCGCTTAGCCTTTTTAAAAAATTTTCTATTGGTTTGCATACAAATTTTTTACGTATTACATTTAATTCATAAACATTGGGTTTCATGCATTATTTCACATAGTGTTTCACATAATCATTCATATACATTGTGCTTTATAAAGTTAATTACTACTGATCTATGCTTATTATTATCCCATATTATTCCATCTTTTCAAGTTCTCATTGAATTCTTTCACTCTCCACCAGCCCATTAAACTCTCCTATCCTAGTGATTTTCCCCATTTTCAGCACCTTTCTCCTTCTCCCCTTCCCTCTTTGGACATTTATATACATCTTACTCGTTATCCTTCTATTTTTTTTTTAGTTTTATTATTTTTGTGTGTGTGTACCGTGAAATCAGATCTGACTGGTACAGGAGGAGATTGTTCCTCCTTCTCCAGCAAAGCATCTGGTGGATTTGAACCGTGCACCTCTGGGATTGCAGTACATCTTCTTGCCACTAGGCCACCAGAGCTCGCCAATCCTTCTATTTTTACAATAATGGTCTTATACAGTATTTGCCCTTACGAGACTGAGTTCATTCACTCAGTATATGCTCTCTAGACCTCCCATGGTTATATAGTATTTTATTAAATCATTACACCTTAGTGCTACATAATATTCCTTTGTGGGAATATACCATAATTTCTCAATCTATTTGATTATTGATGAACATTTAGGCTCTTTCCATTTACCTGCTATCGTAAACAACGCTGCTATGAACACAGGAGTACAAA
Source organism: Elephantulus edwardii (assembly GCF_000299155.1). Lineage (NCBI taxonomy): Eukaryota > Metazoa > Chordata > Mammalia > Macroscelidea > Macroscelididae > Elephantulus > Elephantulus edwardii. The sequence goes on from NW_006399766.1 coordinate 27,101,401, forward strand.
TAGCTGGGTCATATGGGATTTCTGTGTCCAGCTTTTTGAGGAAATGTCAAAGTGCTTTGTAGAGTGGTTATACCATATTATGATCTGACCATGAATGCATGGAGTTCTAGTCTCTCCAGATCCTCTCCAACATTGATTATTTGCTGTCCTGTTAAACTTTGCCACTGCTACAGGCATGAGATGGTATCTCATTGTGGTTTTTGTATCTTTCTTATCACCAGTGATTTTGAACATTTCTTCATATGTCCATTGGAAATCTAAATGTCCTCCTTTGTGAAAAAACTTTCCACGTCTTTTGCCCATCTTGTGATTGGGTTATCAGTCTTTTTCTAGTGGAGGCCCTGTAGAGTTCTGTAAACTTTCATCATGAGTTTTTGGTCTGAGATGGCATTGTCAAATGTTTTTCCCCCAGGCTGTAGGTTTTCTTTTCACCCTACAGGAAAAAGCTTTTGATGCACACAAGGACTTACCATCTTTAGAAGGTCTCATTCATCAATTTTATCTTCCCTGGTTGTATATTTTCTGGCTATATTTGCAAGCCCATTTATGCCATAGGCTAGGGTTTCTTAGTTTAGTCCCATTGTGTCTCTTCGGGCTGCCTTTTCATATCTCCTGTTCAGTTCTTCATCATTTCTTCCTTTTAATTTAGCTACTCTAAGTTCAGGAACAAGTTTCTGAGTCTCTTCTGATAGCCATTTGACCTTTATTTTCTGTATTTACATCACCTCTTGCTTTCATCATGCATGAGGGGACTTTGTGTGTCACTCCACAGCTTGCCTGTTCTTTGATCTAATAATTGAAATATGCAGTCCTTCAAATCTCTTCTTGAGATGGCTTCTAAATTTAGAGATGATATACTCAAGGTCTTAGTTTGGCTCTTGTGAACTCTTTTGAATGTCTTCAGCTTAGAAATGAACTTGCATATGAGCAATTGATGGTTTGTTCTGAAGGTGACTTTGCTTTATTGTGACTAATGAAATCAAGCTTCTTCATCCTATTTTTCCACAAACATATACCATTGTCTTGGCACCAGCAGTCAGAAAATAAAAAAAAATAAATTGCATTATGAAAATCTGCTGTCAGGGACTTCTCCAGAGTGCTGAAGAGAAAGGATATCACTGTAGAGACTAAGGTGTGCCTGATCTAGGCCACATTCTATGCCATTACTTGCTATGCATCAGAGAGCTGGACAATGACCAAGGATGACAGAAGAAGAACTGATGCCCTTGAGTTGTGGTGCTGGAGAAGAGTCATGGACTGACAAGAGAACTAACAGGTCTGTCCCGGAGAGGGTGAAAACAAGCTGCTTCTTAGAGGCAAGGATTTTGAGACCCCCATCTCAATAATTTGGGCATGAGGCTAGGAGGGACCAGTGTTTGGGAAAAGATATCCTGCTTGGAAGAGTTCAGGCACAACATAGGAGAGGAAAACTCCAGATGAGATGTATTGACACAGTGACTGGGGTGATGAGGGTAGATTTGTCAGAAACAGTGGATTGGCTCAGGATAGAGCAGGATTCAGGGCTATTGTGCTTAGGGTTGCTATGAGTCATAGTTTACCCAGTGGCACATAACAGCCACCACTACCACCATTTTTGTCAGAACCAACTCATAGCTGACCCTCCAGCGGATTTTCAGAGGCAGTAGATCACATGAGAGAGAACTTGTCCAACTTTCTCCTATGGAGTGGCAAGTGGGTTTGAACCACGTGCCTTTGGTTTGGCAGTGCAAATCCTTACCACTACGCTACCAGGGTTCCTCTTCTATAAATACATTGCTGTGTATTCAAGTCTGAACTGACCCACAGCTGATACTCCAGTGGGTTTTCCAAGGCAGTTTATTTGCAGGGGAGGAGAATGCCTACCACGGAGCAGCTTGTGGATGCCTTTAGGATGATAGTAAACTCCACAGATATTGTTGATTCTATTTCTGAGTGTTCCTTCTGGCTAGGTTTTCATATATTTTCTTCACTTTTTGCTATGAATAAGTTTTGATCTTGGAAAATTGTATCATGCGATCTTTAGTGCTGTTTCTTTCAGCAAGGTGGCATTTTTCAACTATTGAGCCTTCATCTTTGTTTCTAACTTTTGCATTCCAATCTTCAACATTAATTTATGCTTACTGATTGCATATTCTATCAATTTCACTAGTGGTTGGAGCATTAATCTGTATGCTGCCAGTAGAAACTGATCTTCCTAATATATATGCATGTGTTTTCCTATCATGGATAGCCTTGAACTTCAGAAGGGATAGTGAAATGTACGTTTTGGTCATGAATGCAATGATAGTAGTCCTCTTCAGTTTGTCATTCCTTTGTTTTGTTTTGTTTAATTCAAAATTTCCAGTACCATTCCTTTTCAGCTTATTCATATTGATAATTATGTGTTTCATGTCATTTTCTTACAACTTCTAGTTTTCATATATTTAGAATTCATACATTCCACATTTCAATTATTAATGGATATTTTCAGATGCTATCTTTTAGAGTCAGCCCACACTTGTAAATGAAAACCCAGAGAGCAGTACTCCATTCACGTGATTAAAGCTGACTCTAGAAGCCAGCTGTTCCTCAGTCACAGTTTCACTGCCTGCGGATCTGAGGGCCTCGTCTTCTGGCACTGGTATTCATGGGGTCAACTCCTTCAGAAGTGGATGGCAAGTCCTATCTCTTGGTCTAGAAGGACCACTGAACCTGTCTGCCATGGGGGATCCTGCTGGCATTTGAAATACTGGTAGCATAGCTTCCAGCGTCACAGCAACAAACCGACCACTATCACAGTACAAAGTACTGAAAGATAACAAATTATTCCCTTCATTTCCTAAGTAACCAGAGAAAAAGAAATAACCATGATTTAGTTTGTCTCTCTGGTAGTTTGAATCCATTGACAGCTCCTCGAGGGAAAGGTGGACAAACTCCTTTCTTGTGACTGATTTATAACCTCAGAAACCCAATGGAGGGTCAGCTATGAGAAAGTGTAATTAATAACTTCATAGATTAATTCTTTTTCCTTTCAGATTAGTTAAATTAGTTAACAGACGAAGTTACTGGACCATCCTAGGGATAGTGCCTTTTTACTGAAAAGACTGAGATCAGAAGCTCACATTTCAGCGCCTCTCCAACTTCTTCGTATCAGATCTGTAACAGCGGGTATGCTAACCAGAACGGCAAATATTGGATGTGAGTTTTCACTGGTGAAAGAAGTAACATTGAAAACTGCAAAGTGCCTTAAGTAGTGAACAGGGCTCTTCACTCTACATAAGGAGAATAAAATGGAGCACAACGCCCAGTAGGTGGTGTGCTTCAGGCTTCTGTGGAGTAGTTTATGGCACTCTCGGCCTAAGACTTGACATCTTCTCTTATTCTCTGTTATTTGTTGAGGATTCTTCAGCTACATATGATTAAAAGTTTAGCTGAACTGTGCCGCTGGATTATTGCCACATGTGTCTTAACTGACTCTTTCGTTTAAGATGTTTGTGGACTGTCCAAAGAGACAGATCTGGAGCTTCATGCAACTTCCAGAACAGGCCAGATGCCTGGAGAACTGGCTTTTAAGAGATGCATGTAATACAAGATGCAGACTGAGACTTGAGCGTCCTGTAGCAAAGCTGTGTGGAACGAGACTCGTGAGTCTTACTTGGCAAAAAAAGAAATCTTACGGCTTAAAAAAACCAAAAACACAACAACACAATTTGCTTGAAATCTGTTTGAGTCTGTATCTTCTCTGCTTATTTTTTGTTTATTTCATCCTCTTACATTACAGGTTGTTTGGGCTTGTTCTGTTCAATTGCCTTATCTTGTGGCTTAGAATGCGTGGTCCCATAGCCTTCGCCCCAGGCATTGCATAAAATCGGCACTCAGTGAATATTGTCCGAGCTAAATGAACTTGTGGGGAAATGACCTAGCCTGGGCTGAGGCTGACCTCACAACACATATCTGCATATGAGTCAATGCATAAACCATGATTGAAAGCTGCCTGCTTCATCTCCCCAAGAAAGATAAGCTGCTTTATCTTTAAAAGGCCTTCCTTTTCTTTTTAAGATTGTGGCATGTTAATGAAAATCCAAAAGTAATTTTTAAATAGAGCACATTTGCATCCGAATAATTAAGCAAAACCCTAAGGGAAAAGTAACGTAAGACTTAATTGATATTATGTCTATTTTTAATTCCTGTGAGAGAAATTATGCCAAGTGGTACACAATTCATTTCCCACAGTTTTCAGGTGCATTGTCTGTCAGCCTTGCTGGATCTAATAATATCTTATTATCTCGTGTATATGTTCATATGCATGTACACACACACACACACACACACACACACACATTATTTGGGTATAGACATTTCTTCTAAAAACAAAAGCAAAAATGAGGATAAACATTTCGCCATAAAGTCATTTTTCTTAGCGGTAGGTGCAGGATAGTAAAATAGCCCATTACTGAAACGGTCTTTTCTTGACAGTGAAAAGTTCAGATTAAGAATTCTGGATAAACATGTATTTATTGGAAGCTTTTCATTTGCTTCCTAAAATGTATGTTAGACTGAAATTTTTACCTGCATTGCTCCTTAGGAAAGCAAACAAACAAAAAATACTGAGCTGTAACTTAACAGTTTTGTTCAAAATATAAAGTCAGTATCTCCAAATTTTACATCCTATACATACAGCATGTTTTTAAAGAAATATTTTCACTCCTTTCAAGGAAACTAATATAGTTATAACTGACTTGGTTTGTTGTTGTTGTTTTAAATCTAGAATGCTTGTCTGTACAGTAACAAAATTCAACAGGTTTGACAAAGCCATAAAACAGATCTTATCCATAAGATTTTATTAATTATAATCTTGCAAGATCAGGGATGTGAGACATCTTAAACATGAAAAATGGAGTCCAGTCCAGCCTAAAACTTCTATGCTTCTAGAACATGCCAAGAGTTTAACGATGATGGAGACTAGCTAGATAATGCTGTGCTTCCTCTTTTTGGATACTTACTAAGAAGATCTGGCCAATTCTGAAGTCTAAAACCGCAATTAAGTGGGAAGTTGCAAGGGAGCTCTGGTGGTCTAGTGGCAAGAAAGCTGCACTGCAATCCTGAAACGCACACGGTTTGAATCCACCAGATGCTCCACTGGCGAAGGAGGGGCAATCTCCTCGTGTGCCAGTCGGATCTGATTTGATGATACACAATAAGGAAAAAAAGTGGGAAGTTGCAGCAGTATCTTCATACAGTCTCAGCTACCACAGATTCAAACACAAAAACGGTGCTTGCAAGTATGCAAAAGAGAAATATTCAATGTAGACAAATGAAAAGATAGCCTAAAAAGAATATGGTTATGTGCTGATAAAATATGCAGTGATGAAAAGCAATGTCTTATATTCACACAGAGCTCTGGTGTCTAAGTGGTAAGGAATTGTGCTACCAATCTAAAGGTACGTGGTCTGAATCCACCAGCTGCTACATGGGACAAGGATAGGCAATCTCCTCCCCTGCAATTTATTGCCTCTGAAAATCTGCTGAAAGGTCAGTTATAGCTCCATTCTAGCGTGACGGTATACAACAATAACATATCGTGGTTTTTAAATGTTTGGCCTAAGGACCCTTTTATACTTTTAGTAATTACTGAAAACCAAAAGAGAGCCTTTGTTTGACAGTGCTATTAGTTGCAGAGTTATCTTCATGTCAATTACTATTTATAATATTAAAAATTATTTTTGTTGTCGATTGCCTTGATCAAGCATGATTCTTAGCAACCCTGTGAACAAAAGGCCTGAAGCCCCTCTACAACTTTTATCAAAGTTCATAGAGCTTCCGGAGGCATGTTTTTTAGGAAGTGGATGGCACTCCTGCTTCCAATATTGGAAATGAATTGGTTAAATACTCAAATAATTAAGCAGGAAGCAGAAGAGGCATCCTCTTCCAAAATAGCTTGCCTCCAGAAACAATATGAACCTGGAGAAAAGATGAAAGTTATACAAGTGTTGAGGACTTTCGCTCATAGGGTCTCTATGAGTCGCCTACGACTCGACGACACTTAACAACAACATCATTCAAATAATTATCATCGTCACATACTGTCATTGAGTCAGAACTCATAGTCAACCAACCTGTGGGTTGTTGTTATGTCCCATCAAGTAGCTTGTGACTCACAGTGACCTTATGTACAACAGCTCTGAAGCCTGCCCTGTC
>NW_006399766.1:27107677-27109460 GCF_000299155.1 Elephantulus edwardii
TTATTATATATTATTGTTATTAGATCTTACTGAATTGGTTCTGACTCATAGTGACCTTTCTGGCTCATTGTGACTTCATCAGTTTCTGTGACTTTAAATCTTTTTTTAATTTTTTTTATTAATTTCAATGAAAATTTACAGAGACTTTGGATTTCCATTCATTCATTGTTGCACTTTTCGCCCCTCCCCCCAGGACACTCTCCTCTTTGAAAAGTAAAAGAAAAATCCTTTCATTGTTTTGCAATCCCTCCCCCCAGGTCCACTCCACTACGCAGCCTTCGTTCTGGACTCCTGTCATGACCAAACTACCTAATCACATATCCCTTTGAAACAGTTCTCTCCCTCATCTGTTTCAATGCAGTATACAGTATTGAACCCATCTTTCTCAGTCTCCCCCCAACCCCGAGGTCAGTCCTGTTTTACAACAATGGCACCATGCAGTATTTGTCCTTTTGTGACTGAGATACTTCACTCAGCATAATGTCCTCCAGGGTCACCCATTTTGCATAAGTTCCTTGTTTTTCAATGCAGTGTAGTATTCGGCTTTAAAGATAGAAAATACTCTTTTTCTTACAGAGCACATTTGTCCCTCCAAACTGGTAACTTTTTGCCCCACAGACCCCCACTTAACTACTACACCACCAGGGATCCTTATGGCTTTGATCAGCCGTACGTTGTTGTTTGTTGTTATGTGCCATCGAGTCGCTTGCGACCCATAGCGACCCTATGTACAACAGCCCTAAACTCTGCTCTGTCCTGTGCCAATCACACCATCTCCAATACACCCATCCCAATTGCTCCAGTCACTGAATCAATCCATCTCATAGAGGGCCTTCCCCTCCTGCTACTGCCCTCCATCCATCAAGCATGATGTCCCTCTCCAAGGACCGGTCCCTCCTCACAACATGTCCAAAGTATGTCAGATGGAGCCTCAGAAACCTTGCCTCCAGGGAGCCGCCCGGTTTGACCCTTTCCAGGATGAATCTGTTTGCTTTCCTTGTAGTCCATGTACCCTCAATACTCTTCTCCAGCACCACAGCTCAAAGACATCAATTCTCCTTCTATCCTCCTTAGTCATTGTCCAACTCTCTAATGCATAACAAGTGAGAGCAAAGACCTTGGCCTGTATCAGACACACCATAGTCTCCAGAGAGACACCATCACTCTTCAGTACTTTGGAGAGGTCCCTAACAGCAGACTTTACCATGGCAATACGTCTTTTAATTTCTTGGCTACTGGTGCCACGACTGTTGACTGTGGAGCCAAGCAAACTAAAGCTGTGAACAATCTCAATCTCTTCACCATCCATCCTGAAGCTGCCAATTGGCTCAGCGGTGAGAATCTTTGTCTTCCTGACATTGAGCCTCAGTCCATATTGGAGGCCGCAGTCCTTGACCCTCTACAGCAAGCGCTTCAGGTCCTCCTCAGTTTCAGCAAGCAGGGTTGTGTCATCTGCATATCACAGATTCTTGATAGATCTTCCACCAATCTTGACCCCACATTCCTCCTCATAGAGCCCAGCCTCCCGGATAATTTGTTCTGCATACAGGTTCAAAAGGTATGGAGACAGGACACATCCCTGGCACATGCCCTTCCCAATTTTGAACCATGCAGTGTTTCCTTGCTCTGTTCTGAAGACTGCCTCTTGGTCCAAGTGTAGGTTTCTCATTAGCACGATCAAGTGTTCTAGGATTCCCATTCTTCTCAGAGTCAGCCACAGTTTGTTATGATCTACACAAACGCCTTTGCATAGTCAATGAAACACAGATATACATTCCTCTGG
>NW_006399766.1:27109560-27143428 GCF_000299155.1 Elephantulus edwardii
TTAGTCCCTAGACTGACTCTGTTGTTCTTTCAGTACTCTAGAGAGAGGTCCCTGACAGCCAATTTTCCCAATGCAATTTGTCTTTCAATTTCCGGCTACTGGTATTAAGAGTTTTGATTGTGGAACCAAGTAAGCTGAAGCAGTTAACTCAATCTCTTCTCCATCTATCATGATGCTGCCAATTGGTCAGGTGGTGAGAATCATTGTTTTCTTAATGTTGAGCTTCAATCCATATTGAAGGCTGTAGCTGCAGCAAGTTCCTCCTCAGTTTCAGCAAAGTTATGTCATCTGCATAAAGTATATTGTTGATGAGTCTCCCTCCAATCCTGCTGCCTCATTCCTTCTCATAAAGTCCAGACTCCTGCATGATCTGTTCTGCATACAGTTTGAACAAGTATGGAGTCGGAACGCATCCCTGACACACTCCTTTCTTGATTTTGAACCATCCAATGTTTCCATGCTCTCATCTAAGGACTGCTTCCTGCTCTGAGTATAGGGTTTTGTTTGGAGATTTTTTAAAAAAAATAAAATTTTCTTTTAACTATGATTTTAATGCACATTTACAGAGAAGTTCGATTTTCTTTCTTTAATTCGTTCATTCATTGCTGAACATTTTACCCCTCATCTTCCCTTCCCCCTACCACATTTTGCATGAGCAAAAACAATTGTCTGGGATTCCTATTCTTCTCAAAGTTAGCCACAGTTTGTTGTGATCTGTACAACAAATGTCTTTGCATAGTCAATGAAACACAGACGTTCCTCTGGTAATTTCTGCTTTCAGCTAAGAAGTGGAGTTTTAGAGACTATAAATTGCATGGGAGGAGACTGCCCACATTTCTCCCTCAGAGCAGCTAGTGGATTTGAACTGCCTGCCTTTGGACTGACAGTGCAATTTCCTACCAACTAGGCCACCAGAGATCCCCAAGGGTCCCCTAGAGTTAACTGTCTTTAATTCATTAAAAAAATCTGCATAAAAAGAAACTTCTTTTAAAAGAATAATAAACATCATCATTATCATATAATGTATTTTATTTAAAATATATTCTCTAAAATAAAATGTACTAAGAAGCGTGACATTGACACTTTTACAAATCTCTTGAATACCTCTCTTTAAAGGAGACAGCTAGCTACTCATACTGGTTTTTGCATTTAATCTGTAGTGATATGCTGCTTGCTTTGAAATTTATGAAAATAATTCCGCTTCACACAATGTCTGGTTGAATAAAGAAAGACTGCTTTAATTGCCTTTTCAAATCATTGTGGCTATTCTTTATTATTATAACAAAACAAGTAGGAGTTGCCTAAAGGTAATTGTAATGCCAAGTCTGAACTTTGAAACCATGTCAATGAACATTTTGCACGTTGGATAGGTTTTTTGGTTTGTGTTTAAACCCATGCTTGATTTTGTAGTATCTGCAAGACTTCAACAAATAATGCTTCATATTTGTAAATCTCATTATTTTCCTCATCAGAAAAATGTTAAGTATTAAGAAACTGTGAAGCTCATAGTGGTGAATACAAAAATTCTCATTTTCAGCCCAAGTGCTCCCAATCTCTGGAAAAGGACATCACTCTGGGAAAAGTAGAGGGTCAGTGAAAAAGAAGACGACCCTCCGTGAGACGGACTGACACAGTGACTCCAGCCGGGGCTCACGCCCAGCAGAGCCTGGGAGGATGAGGTCCAGGGTTGATCTGTTGTGCCAACTGCACAGCATCTAACAACAATTTTCACGTCAACTCTCAAATATTATACTTCGCATCAACTATTGTCATTTGTTTTCCTTGAGATGACAGATTCATTTCATTTATTTTTGAGAACATGTCTACAAAATAATTAAGTCTAAATAGCCATAGTTTTTATGTCAGTCACTCCTGGTAAAATACGGTGTTCCGTGAAAAAGACTAGGTAGTTCAAGTATTTCTCCTCAGGTCAGCGGCTTGTTTCAATGTACAGCAGAAGGGGCTGACACATACTTTCAACTGTGTCATGCAATGTATTCATTAATCATATAGTCCAGGGTCAAGAATTAAGTAAAGTACTAACTTTCACTATTTCATCAAGAACATTTTTTCATAAACAATTGTTTGGTTTTTATTTTCTTTTTAAATTGCAGTTCAAATGAAAGTTTAGAAAGCAAAATGGTTTTCTATTCAGCTATTCATATGCATATCGTTTTCAACCATAAACTATTAATCTAGTCATAAAACATTTTCTTTTACTTTTCAAAGAGAAGAGCAAACTGGGGGGGAGGAGTGGGCAGGGAGAAAAGTGCAACAATAAATGAGTGGAAATCCAAAATCTCTGTATATGTTCATTAAAATTAATAAAATTTTTTAAAAGAAAAAAAAACATTATGACTAGACTTCCTTAATTTGCGTTAAGAAACCAGCAACTTTATCTCCCACTGACTTTTTACCATCAATGCAAATGTTCACATAATTGGAAAAATACGTATTTGACCTAACATACTCTTTGAAAGTTTCTCAGAGAATGCTGGGGGTTGATAGACCATGCTTTGTAAACTACCTTGATTTAATATACCTTAAGATTTTCCTCCCTCCAAAGTATGGAAGAATAAACATGGGTGTGCATATATTTGCTTGGGTGGCAGCAGTGAATAAGGGTTCCAAACTTTCCACATCCTCGCCAGCATTTGTTGTTTGCTGCTTTGCTGAACTTTGCTATCGTTACTGGGGTGAGATGATACCTCATAGTTGTTTTTATTTGCTTCTCTCTGAGAGCTAGGGCTTGTGACTATGTCTTCATGTGTTTGTTTGCCATCTAAATGTTTGTCGCTGCATTATTCACAATAGCAAAGACTTGGAAGCAACCCAAGTGCCCATCAACAAGTGAATGGATAGAAAAACTATGGTATACTCACACAATAGAATACTAAACCACACTGAAAAATAAGGAACTAATAAAATATTACACAACATGGGTGGCCCTGGAGGACATCAGCTGAGTGAAATACACAGTCACAAAAGGACATACACTGCATAACCATTTTTATAAAAACAGGACTGACATGGGGGTTGGGAAAAAAACTAAGAAAAGGGGATAAAATAACGAATATTGCATTGGAACAGATGAAGGAAAGAATGTTTAAAAGGAATACATGATTAGGTATTATTTGCATGACAACACTTCAGAATAAGAAGTGCATAGCAAAGTGGACTGGGTCAAGAGGGGAAGACAATTGTGCAACAATGGATGAACATTTAAAAAAGTGAACTGGGGGAAGGGGAAGTTGAGGAAGACGGGGTAAAATGTGCAACAATAAATGAATGAAAAATCTAACTTCTGTAAACTTTTGTTAAAATGACAAAATATCAAAATTTTATTTTAAGTAAACCAAGTATGGAAGAATAGCCACTGCTCTTTACTATTAATCCCCTTACTTGAAAAGGGACCAGGACTTGCTTCATTTTCCTACACTTCCATGTTTACCCGATAGGGTAGCCTCAAACTTCCAAGTTTGCTCTACTGGGTCAATATGGAGAGTTCAAGCGAAACGACCCATTGTAGGAGGTGCATGACCCTCCTCGATGGGCATGTCATTGGCTCTCCTGACTAGTCACTGGCTGGCCTTAGGCAGTGAAGCCTCTCACCAGGAATGCAGTGGAGGAGTCCTTAGAACATGAGAGCTGAGTGGCCCAAGTCTGTGATTCATACATTCCATCCCTTATACCTTATGCCCACTTCTCCAAGCTGGTTTTGGCGTATCTTCCCTATGGTCCCTATGGTTCTTGCCCACCTGGTAGCATCACTGTGTGAGACATTCCCACACACTTTTTCTTCCGTTAGATAATTCCACTGGAGAGGGGTCTTATTAAGCCTTAACCTTTCCTTTTACAAGGAAATGTGAAAACTTAAATCTAAGTCTTCATTAATAAAAGTTGTTAGCTGGCATTTGTAACGGTCCCGCTGTTTCCTGAGAGGTAAACAGAAGCTTCCATCACCTTTCCTCTGAGCCTAGCATTAAGCCGCATGGACAGACCCCCAAGGATGTAAGTTACTACTCTGGTTTTCTTTCGGGCGCCTTCATTTTGTAAAAGTATCCCTGGTTCCATTTAAAAAATGTGCCCCCATAACAATGAAAGAACTTTTTTCCCAAAGAAAAAAGCGAACTGAGGGCGAGGAGGGCCAGGGAAGAAAATGTGCAACAATGAATGAAAGGAAATCCAAAATCTTTATAAACTTTCATTAAAATATCAATTAAAAAATGTGCCCCTCATAAGTAACACCCTCCTTTAACTTCTGGGTGAAAAACAACTATATATCTAAGGAGGGGTTGAGATTATCACTGTATCAAACTTTTATTTAAATGGAATTAAGTCCTAGCAAAGAAACAATTACAATTTCTAAGGTCCTAAAGCTAGTTAATGGCTGCTTTGGTAGTAGATGGCCTTGCCCTCAGCTCTCCTAGGCAGAAAGAGAAAGGCTTGGCATCTCATCAAACGGACCCCACCGGCATCTAGTCAACCAAACCGCCCTGTGGGCTAAGGCTGGATGCTCCTATGCAAGCCAACTGCCTCATTTTCCTCCTGCACAGAGGCTGGTGAGTTCACACCTTCAGCTTTTCACTTTGCAGTTGAATACTTAAATTACTGCACCACCATGGCTCCTTTCACCCAGACCAGTAAGACCTGAACAAGACAGTGGGGCCAGTCACAGATGACAGCACTGGGTAGAATCCGTGCAAATTCCCCTCCACTCGGCTTTGACTTTAACAAGTCCTGGAACTGAGTAACCATGTCCCCTAGTTTTAATCCGTTTAATGGCTTTGTCCCCCTCGTTACCCTCCCTGAGGGCAGTTCTAAATATAAAAGGGATTTTATTTTCTATCTAATTTATAGAGATAAAATGAATGCTTACTGATGTGTCGCTAATAAAAAAGACAATTGCTGTAATAACAAGGGCATACTTAATGTAATGTGATCCTTTCTAGTCATCACGTCTCCTGCGTTTCCCTGCCACCATCGCTGTGGATAGAGAGAGTCCAGGCACATAAGTCTCACGACTGTGCAATCCCCACTGTCCAAGAAGATGTGTTTGAGTCCTCGAAAAGCTACCCCAGGATTGATAGCACTTCGCTTCACAGTCACCAGACAACATGCTCGTTTGAGATCTCTAACAGCCCACCTTTATTTCTTGCTTTTGTCTTAAACGCCCTCCCTTTTTCTCTTCCCTTCAGGGAAATAATACACTGTGATATCCTGACCTATCTCCAGAAGCTTTGGATTCAGCCCGATAAACCTTAACATATATGGCAGGCAAGTTGTTGTTGTTACATGCCATCAAGTCAGAACTGACTCACTGAAGACCCCCAGTAGGTTTGCAGACACTGCATATCACGTGGGAGGAGACTGTCCATCTTTGTTTCACAGAGTGGCTGGTAGATTTGACCGCCCATCTGGGGGGGGGGCACAGGTGCAACTGCTTATTTACAAATCCACCAGAGCTCCAGGGAAAAACCCAAACCAAACAGACCTCAGGCGAGTGAACTCCATCCATGGAATTTCTAAGATTGTAAATCTTTATAGGAAGAAACCTCATCTTTCTCCTGCAGAGCAGCTGGTGGACTTGAACCAGTAACATTTTAGTTGCTGTTGTCATCATTGTTCTGTGCTGTCAAGTCAGAGCCTACTCATTACTGACCCTCCAGTGGGTTTGCAGGGGCTACAAATCCCAAGAGAGAAGATGAGCTTTCTCCCTGAGAATAGCTGGTGGATTTGAACGGCCTGCTTTTCGGTTGGTAGGACAGCTCCTTACCACTAAGCTACCAGAGTCCCCAACTTCTAGGGCTAGCAGCTCAAAATGTAATGCGCCGCCAGAGCTCCTTGATCAGTCAAAAAAGGTTGGGGTTATTACTGAACCCTGTGTGTGTGTGTGTGTGTGTGTGTACACAATAATCTGAGTGTTCTCACAACTGAATGTCACCATCCTATTCCAGCCTGGAATGTCACCACCCTATTCCAGCCTGGAGCTTCTCTTTCATCAGCTGGGTTGAGGCTGGGGATGGCAGGATGTAGGGAGACTACGCAGAGCTGTGACCCACACGGTTTTCAATGTCTTAAAAGGTGGATTTCCAGACCTTCCTTCTGAGTAAACCCAAAAACTACCTGCCTTTCAGTTATCAGCAGAGAATTTAACCATCTACACCACCCAGGGAATCGAGTCTGACTGTGTAGGCTACTTAACTAGTTCTGTCAGATTAGCGTGAAGAGAAGCGAGTGTGTCACTTATTCACTGGATTAATAATGTAAGACCTCACGGAGCCTTCTCGTCCTTCCAACACGGTGGCTAGCGACAATGCAAGATGATGACTGTTCTGCTGGCCCGGCCACACAAGGAGAGTCCTGTCCCCACCTCTGTGAAATAGTGATGGATGTGAGTTTCTATTTCAGTTGAATAGAAATAACCTTGTTACTTCAAGGCACTGCCACAGGGATTATTTATTCCTGCACCGTAACTAGCCTGCCCTAATCGATGTGACCATATTCAATCATAAAGCTGTCTGATGATGCGTGCAAACTCTGGGTTAACATTAAACCAAGACGAACTTGTTGCTGCGGAGTTGATTTCATCTCATCGTTACCATGAAGACTAAGTTGCTAAAACAAATTTTTTTAAAAATGACTAAGTTGCTCTTGATTCACACCAGGACCTTTTCAGTCACTTGCTGTGCATCTGAGAGCTAGACTGTGACTGAGGGTGAGAGAACAAGAATTGCAGGCTTTGAGCTGTGGTGATGGAGAAGAGTACCGAGGAGCCCATAGACAGCCAGAAGGACAAACAGCTATGTCCTGGAGGAGGAGAAGCCAGAGTGCTCCTGGATTGGACGCAAGGACAGCAACACTTGGTCTTCCATAATTCAGTTATGTTGCTAGGAGAAGCTATTCCTAGGAGAGGGACATCATGTTTGAAAAGGCAGAGGCACAGCAAACAAGAGGAAGCTCTCAACCAGGTAGATTGACACAGTGACCGCAGCAATGGGCTTGAGTGTGCCAGAGATTGTGACAGCAGCACAGGATAGAGCAGGGTCTAGATCCTGTCCACTGGGTCACAGGGAGTCATACTTGACTCGACGGCACCAACAGCAACAACATGGTGGCTTTCTAAAACAGAGGAGCGCTGCCTCATAAGGCTTTTAAGGCTGTCACCTTGATAAAAGCAGACTTCCACAACTGTTCCCTACAGAGCAGTTGATGGGTTCAAACTGATGACCTAGATAGCAGGTGAGTGTTTAACCACTGTATCACCAGAGCTCCATGTTTAGCATGTTGTATGCGGGGCTACGTTGGCCTAGTGGACAGAAAGTTACGCTACCAAGCCCAAGGTGGGTGATTTTAATCTGCGGCCCTCAGGTCTGGTTCCAATTGTTTTTTGTGTGAAATATTCTTCAAGATGGTCTAGCACTGGTCTGTGCATTGCTGTACAGAGGTAACGCGTGGTTGATGTGATGCTAAACACTGTGACACTGATGTGCCAAATGGTGACCCATGGTGGACAGTGTTTGGTGCAGCTCCTCAGTTAAAACAAGCTTGAAAGCAGAAGTGGCGTCCACTTCCAAAATAGCTTGCATCTGGAAATTCTATGAACAGTGCTCAGGCCTTTCATTCATAGGGTCTCTATGAGTCATCTACGACTCGACGGCACCTAACAACAACAACAACAAGAGGCACTGAAACAATTAACATATGTATACATCTGCCTTTTTCCTCTTAAGAACTGAGATCTTTCTCCACACTTACGGCAGCACAACACTGTTGTGATTTCTGGGAGTGGAGTTACGTATTGACAGTGAAAACTATGATTCCTCCAACTATACTATTCTTTTTTCAAGGTCACTTTGACTATTCTGAGTTTCCTGAATTTCCATAAGAATTTTAGGAGCCATTTGTCAGTTTCTGCAAGAAAGACGGCTGGAATTTTAAGCGACTGCACTGAATTTGTGGATATATTTGAGGAACACTGCCATCTCAACAATAGTTCCATTGTTCTCATAATCTATGAATATGGGATGGCTTCCCACTTATTGAGGTCTTATGTGATCACAATAATGATCTGTCATTTTCCCTGTGTAAGTATTGCTTTCCTTTTATTAAGTTAGTTCCTAAATCCTTTTTTTTTTTGTTTTGGATGTTATTTTAAATGGAATTATTTTGGAAATTTTATGCTTGTATATAAGAAATATAACTCTTCCAATGTTTTGTATCTTGTCTTTTGTAACTGCACTGAACTGGTTATCAGCTCAAATGGAAATTTTCCCTTGTGAATTTCTAGGGATTTCTTTATATGAGATCAGATTATCTGCAAATGGAGATGGCTTTATTTTTTTCCCTCCCCTTCCAGTCTAGATACATTTTTTGCCTTTTCTTGTGTAATTCCCTGTCTACAGTATATATTACAATGTTGAATAGAAGGAGCGAAAGTGGGTATCACTAATTGTCTTATTCCTGAACTTAGGCGCAGAGCTTAACATGTTTCACAACTACCAGGTGAAGTGTGAGTTTAATGAGAGAAAACTCAACAAACAGGATACCTTTACAACACCTAATGAATTCATGTTATATTTTACTTCTATTTGTTTTACAAATCACATTTACAGACTTCAAAATATTGAGCAATTGCTACAGTCCTAACATAAATGTTCTATGTCCAATAGATATTATTTTCAGTAAAATGTGGAAATCAACTTCAAATAAGATCCAGGTAGAGTTGAGAATTTTTTTCTAAGCTTCTTAAAAATGTCATCATGGTTATATTCCCCACATATAATGTGTTGGGGCAATTTCCTTCTCTCTTTATACGCTGAAACAGATTAAATAGCACAGAAAAATACCTATTCTTTGAAGAAATGAAATGACTCACAGGTGACTCTTTCTTAGCCTATAGCATATTAAAAGAGAAATTTACACTTTTGAAAAATATTTCTTTCATGTTTCTGGTCTTTTCAGATTTTCTCCCTTTCCCTGAGTCAATTTTGGTAGTTTAGATTTTCCTAGAAACTCATCAGTTTCATGGAGACTTTTGTAGCTTTTCAATTATCTATAATTCTAACTGTTCAGATATTTGGAAGGCTTATTTTTTTCCTGTTTAAATTTATACTCATTTGCTGTATTTGCCTATGTTGGATTTATTTACCTCAATTTTATCATCTTCAACTCTCTATTTCATTAATTCTTTTTCATGGACATAAGAGTAATTTTGATCCTATGTAAGAATGTGGATTTTTATTGAGATAACATTCTAAGAGATCTTTGTTGGCCATCTGAGTTAAAAGAGAAGTTGATTTTACAAGACTCCAAGTCCAACTCAAAGTACAAAATGTCAAATGACAGTGACCAGCATTTTGATTGTCTGACTTCCAATTCTAGAGATTAAAACTTGAGTTGTCTTAGGAACATTATGCTTCCCAGGATTGAAAAGAATTTTCTTTAAATGTTCATGTTGGTTTTGAAAACACCTTTTCTTTTTCATTCTGCCTGCAGATCCATATATTTTCTCTTCCTATTCTTCGAACATGTGGAGAGAGCTCCTCTCAGGAAAGGGAGCTTCTTCTAAATGTCTATTGATCCTTGGTCAGACCATATGTGTTTTGCTGCATTCCTTTCAATAAATTTAGAGCCTCATATTTTTTTTCATACAATACACAAGAAATAAAATATAAAGAGGCCCTCAAGTTACAAATGAGATTTATTCCCAAGTATCTTCAAGTTGAATTTGTCGGTAAATCAGACAGGATACTTTAGGGAGCATTGTAAGATTATCAACTGCTTGTTATCAAAAACAAAATTTAAGAATCAATACTTTAGGTTTCCAAACCACTCATTCCTGCTTGAATCATTTTCCCCTTGCCCTGTCATTTCTCCAATCTGCAGTATCGCATCGGTTTGCAAGTCCTGATGATTATTCAAACACAAAATGCCAGAGACCCAATCACAGTACTAGATAAAATGGATAAATAATAATTAGTAGAGTGACTATAGATTTGTTTTGATTGGTGTTAGCATGGTATATCTTCCTCCATCCATCCTACTTTTAACCAATCTGTGTCTTTATATTTAAAATCCATTTCTTATAGGCAACGTATATATAATTTGTTCAAGTTTCTTTGTTTTTTTACTTTCTTTTTAATCTATTCTGGCAGCCCTTGTCATTTAATTGGTTTATTTAGATCATTTACATTTAAAGTGATTACTGATAGAGTTATTTGTATTAATAGCATCCACACAAGTGACTTTTTTCTATTAACTGTATTGTTTTTTCCTTCCACTCATTTTTCATTTTCTTCCATCTTAATTGTGAACTTTATTCCGTTTTCTCTCCTTTCTTAATATATAAATTATACATATTATGTAAATATGATATGTATGTTTACATAGAAATCTATATTTCATAATTACTATATCTTTAATATAGTAATATTTAATAAATATACCTTTACATAAACATATGCATATATATTTTTATATAAACATGTGCATATTTATATAGTTCTGGCCGATGTCATAAATTGGCTTGCAAAGATTGCAAACATGGAGAAGATAAGATTGAATGGGACTATCTTAAAATCAAATTCCAGTGTACATCAAAATCACTCTCCAGTAGAGTAAAATAAAACCCACAGTTCTGGAAAAAACATGTGGCAATGACATTTCAGATAAGGGTCTAATAACTAAAGTTTACAAACTAGCACAGGGCCTCCAGGAGAAAGACTCCTAACCCAATCATAAAATGGGAAGAAAGAGAAAGACTCTTCACAAAGGAGGACATTTGGATGGCCAATAAACATGAGAAAATGTTTAAAATCATCAGGAATCAGAGACACGCACATCAAAACAAAACTGAGATACCACCTTACTCCAGCAATGGTAGCAAACTTCAACAGAACAGCAAACAGCAAATGGTGGAGAGCCTGCAGAGAGATTGGACTTCTTCCGCATTGTTGTTGGGATTGTAAAATGCGGAAGGAGGCTTGGCATTTCCTCCAAAAGCTGAATAGAAACCCCATATGACCCAGCTATTCCACTGTTAGGAATATATCCCAAGGGAACCAGTACTGAGACACGAGTGGACATTTATACACCTATGTTCATAGCAGCGCTATTCACACTATGAAGAAAATGGAAGCAGCCCAAAAGCCTAAATGCTAGGATTTTGTAAAAAATTATTTCACTTGGGAAAGACAAGAGAGTGTTTTGCTGAGTGAAGTATCTCTGTCACACAGTGACAAATATTGCATAAGGCCACTATTGGGAGGACAGGAAGATAACTGAGTAAGATGTATATAAATGTTCAAAAGGGAAAGGACAAAAACAACTATGAGATATCATCTCACCCCAGTAAGTATAGCAAAATATAACAGAACAGCAAGCAACAAATGCTGGCGAGGATGTGGAGAAACTGGAACTCTTATTCACTGTTGGTGGGAGTGTAAGATGGTGCAACCATTGTGGAAGGCGGTATGGCGCTTTCTCAAAAAATTGCAAATAGAGATACCATTTGACCCAGCAATCCCATTACTGGGAATATACCCCAGAGAGACCTTGTCTGCCATCCAAGCAGATATATGCACACCCATGTTTATTGCAGCTTTGTTTACAATAGCAAAGAGTTGGAAGCAGCCTAAGGGCCCATCAACAAACAAATGGATAGAGAAGCTGTGGTATATCCACACAATGGAATACTACACAGCATTGAAAAACAAGGAACTCATGCAATATTATTCAAAGTGGGTGACCCTGGAGGACATTATGCTGAGTGAAATATCTCAGTCACAAAGGGACAAATACTGCATGGTGCCACTGTTGTAGAATGGGTCTGACATCAGGGTGGGGATATGACAGAAAAAACTGGATAAATTATGTATGTTGTATTGAAACAGAGGAGGGAAAGAACAGATTAGAAGTGATATATGATTGAGTATTATGGTTAGCACAGGAATCCAGAATTAAGGTTGCATAGAGAAGTGTACTCGGGGTGGGGGGTGGGGGGAAGGGACGTGGGAATTGTATACTAATGAAGGAATTTTTTTTTCTTTTTTTGTCTCTCTTAGGAGGGGGAAGTGAGCTGGTGGGGAGGGGTGGGCAGGGAGAAAATTGTGGCAATGAATGAATGGAAATCCAACACCTCTGTAAAAAAAAAAAAATTTAAAAAAGGAAAGGACAGAAGGGGGGGCAGAAAAAGAGGAAGGGGGAAAATCACTGGGATAGCAGAAGCTAGTGGGTAGAGGGGAGTGAGGTAATGGGAAAGGCTTAATGGAGTCTTGAAAAGATGGGGTGATAATAGGCTTAGAGCAATGGTAATTAATGATATAAAAAATAATGTATGTCACTATGTAAAAAGAGCAAGGGCTGCATGAGGGTGGCTGTATCTGACCTTTACCAACTTCACAAAGGGGCAATGTCCCCATTGATAGCAACAACACAAAACCAGTTTTTATGAGGTCAGACGTGTCCCTACATTCTTGGCCCTCTTTTTACTCATCTCAACACCAATCTTACTGTTTTGCTCAGTCCAAAACAGAACCATATTAGGGAAGACAAAAGGGCTGTAATTCAGGTTAGTATCAGAATACATTCAGTCAGGACAGCTTCCAAAATCTGTTCTCACGTGCCTCAACCTCAAGCCTCATAGCTTTAGGCCAATGTTACAAAGTTCTGCCAATTACGGCTCTTTTCCCCAGAGTTCTTCCCAGCAAACTTGGGCAAAAGGCTCTTAGCTCTGGTTCCTCATGGCATGGCAGTCCCAAGGTCGGCTCCACCTCCCAAGGTCGGCTCCACCTCACGTCACATCTCTTGATTCTCCACTGTGCCTGTTATAACTGCTGCTCGCATGTGCCCTACTCTGACTGGTACAGGAATCTCTGGCCCCAAAGGCTGTGTTGCATTCTCTTGCTTGTTTCTTTCCTGGTGGTGAGGTTTCTTTTATTCTGCTGCTTCTAGCCACTCTATTTAATGGCAAGACTAGCCAATCCTCTTGGGGATTGGTGAGACTAGCCAATTCCCTTGTGGATAAGCTACCACATCCTAATTGCATATTTCCACCCAGCCACATGGCAAAATCAGAGTCAAATGGCTAGTGAAGCAATTTTGAACAGTAAACCCTTAACTCTACACAATAATTGTATAAAATGCAAAGTTTATATATAAAACACAATGTATATGAATGATTGTATTATAACCAATAATTTTTTAATTTCAACTCACTGGCAATGAGTTTGGTTAGTAACTGCTATTAAGTGTTTAATTTCTATCAATATTAAATTTATATTTAAAAAAAATTAAATATGTTTAAAAGAACTATTTGTGTTTTTCATAATGATTTGGGGTATTTATCTCTCTCTTGCAATAGTATCAAAGTTATTTTGAAATGTACAGATTATTTCTTTAATGTCTAACATTCTAAGCATGCTTATTTAATGACTCCTATCTGATAAAATTATGTGAAGTTTAATCTTTCTCTTCACTGTGATTGTTGACTTCTTCATGGTGAAGGTGAATCCTGTGAGCTCTGGTATGAGGGTGCATCTCTCCAGAGGGGTTTTGCTTTTTATTTTGTTTTTTTCCTTCTGCCGAGGAACATCAATCAACTTGGGCAAGCTTTCATGTGAATTTTTCATCCTGGTAGTTCCCAGATAAACAGACCAAAAAAAAAACTGAACTCACAATTAATATGAGGAAAGGCCCGTGATTTCAAAATCTCAGGGGACATTGTTTTTCTACTCTGAGTTGAGACTCAGATATATACTAACCCTTGCCAACTTCATTTAAATGTAAATGGATTTTTTTTTTCATTCCCACAATTTCACTGAGTGGGTAATCCTTTGAAGATTCCAACATTATGTTCTCACAAGTCCAATTCTACTCCACATAAAGTCAAAAGTTCTCAGTCTATACTTACTGGATCCTTAAATACAAAGGTTGGAAAAGAAGCAACAAAGCTCTCAAATAGGATTGTATACATAGAAACCTTCAAAATATTTTAAATTAGTAAAAATAGTGAGAATACATCATGATAGGTGGCTGTATTATCACACACAAAATAGGTCTTATGATTTCGTTTAAATTTGAGAAGCACTGGACTCTGGGAACAAGAAAAGGGAGATTTTTGTCATTTGCAAGCAGGATCATCATTCCTTCAGTAACAGAGACTTGACTAAATGTTGATCCTATGTTCTGTAGTTCAGCATCAGTAAAAGAACTCTCTCTTTCTCTATTGTGAAAAAAAAATTGCCCATGAGCCCTGCTGTTGGACTGCTTTAGAGGAAGGTTTTATGTGATATGTGGTTCTCCTCAGGATCTGCTATATCACTGAGACAAAACAAGAAAGATTTTTTTAATTATTATTATTTTCAAACTTGAGTGTGTAAGGACAACATCATTCATTCTTGAGCAGTTTTATTTGTAGAAAGGGTTGATAAGCTCTTGTATTTGTTGGAAGTGTAATCAGTTCTTTTAGGGTCCATGTGCTTATATGACTCTGAGGTAAGATTTTATTTGTCAGAGACATCTAACACAACCATTTGATGGAAACACAGAACAGTTGGACTTTACTCTCATTTCTTGAGCTATACAGCACCTTTCTAACTACTCTTGAAACATTTATCATTCAAACACTTAGGGATCTGTGGTGTTAGCCTAAGAGTTAGCTTTTTAAGTCATTAAAGTTTGCCCCCTCTGGTCTCCAATTACCTTAATTATAGACACATGGTCTTTCAAATCAGCATGGTTTTGCAAATCAACAGCTGTGGGACTAGGATAAAATAACTAGTACTTCCCACACTGAGTAGCAAGACTTGAGGAAGACTTAAGCAAGGCCCTGTTGGAGTGGGAACCTAGTGGAGAGACCTTGATGATTTTGGTGGAGAGACTGTGTCATTGCTGTGGAGAAACTGTGGCAAGATATGACCTGGGACTTCTTGCTTTTGTTCTGGCCACAATTAAAGGTTTTTGCTGTTCTTGCTGGTGCTTGAAGGAGAAGCTAACTCAGAGTGCTCTGAGGTAAATCATGCTAGATGACTTGGATTCGACTGCTGAACTGAAACCAGAGCCTGAACTAACTGTGGAATTATGCCTTGGAACTTGGGCTAAAACCTAGACTTGTATTGGCCAATATTCTTTGTCTCCCCCACTCTCCAATTTACTTCCCTAAAGAATTCCATTCTTGGTACCATGAAAAAAAAAAGGTCTTATATTTTTGTTTATCACTACTAAATAGTATCATGATCTTAGTGAGAAATATTTATAAATAAACAAAACTAAAGTATTGATTCAATATGCTAAGTATATTTATATAATGATTTCTGAAAACGATAAGCAAATAGTCTCCAAATATAATTGTGGGATGGTTTCTGGGCTATACTATTATATGAAAAAAGTTAAGTAGGAAGAAATGTACACAGTATGTTGTAAATTAGTAAGAATACAAATATGCTCATCAATGCAAATCACTGGAAGATTTTTTTTTTATTTAGCTTGCATTGGCAGTAAATATACTAAAATTGGAATGATACAGAGAAGATTAGCATGTCCCCTGCTCAAAGCTCTGGAAGACAGCTCTCGAACCAACTGCCTGGAATAGATTTGTGTTTTTCCTCATTTTAAAGAAAGGTGAGCCATTTAAATGTTAAAATTATCAAACAATATCCTTAATAGCACACACAAGTAAAGTATTTCTGAAAATTATTCTTAAAATGGTTGAAGCACTGTATGGACAGAGAATTGCTAGAGGTCCAAGCTGGATTCAGGAAAGGCCATGGAACGAGAAACATCACTGCTGATGTCTGTGGGTATTAACTGAAAGCATAGGAGACCAGAAAGCTTTGTGTTTATTGGCCATGCAAATGGTATTCAGCTCTGCGGATCATAATAATTTACAGATAAGTTGGAGAAAAAATGGAATTATCAGGACACTTAAACTTTCCTATAGAGGAACATGTAGGTGAACCAAAAAGCAGCGATTTTAACAGAACAGAACATGGTGTACAATTAAGAAAACATGACATGTCAGATAAGGGACTTATATCTAGAATTTATAAGATACTTGAGCACCACAACAAGATAAAGGTAAATAATCCAATTGAAAAATGGGCACAGGATATGAACAGACACTGCACCAAAGAAGACATTCAGATGGCCAACAAGCACATGAAGAAATGTTCAAAATCCCTAGCTCTAAGAGAGATGCAAATCAAAACAACTATGAGATATCATCTCACCCCAGTCAGAATAGCAAAATTTAACAGAACAGCAAGCAACAAATGCTGGCGAGGTTGTGGAGAAACTGGAACCCTTATTCACTGTTGGTGGGAATGTAAAATGGTGCAACCCAGCAATTCCACTACTGGGAATAAACCCTAAAGAGACCATAACCACCATCCAAGCAGATATATGCACACCCTTGTTTATTGCAGCTTTGTTCACAATAGCAAGGAGTTGGAAGCAACCTAGGTGCCCATTGGCAGATGAATGGATAGAGAAGCTGTGGTATATTCACACAATGGAATACTATGCTGCATTGAAAAACAAGGAATGCATGCAATATTATTCAAAATGGGTGACCCTCGAGGATATTATGCTGAGTGAAATATCTCAGTCACAAACACTGCATAGTGCCACTGCTGTAGAATGGGACTGATATCAGGGTTGGGGTAAGAATGAGAAAAACTGGATAAATTATGTATACTGCATTGAAACGGATGAGGGAGAGAACAGTTTAAAAGCAATATATTATAGGCTATCATGATTATCATGAGAGTCTGGAATGAAGGTTGCAGAGTGGAGTATACTTGGGGTGAGGGTGGGGTGGGTGCGGGGGGATTGTATAACAATGAAGGAATTTTTTTTTACTTTTCAAAGAGAAGAGCAAACTGGGACTTGGAGGGGGGTTGGGCAGGGAGAAAAGTGCAACAATGAATGAATGGAAATCCAAAATCTCTGTAAATGTTCATTCAAATTAATAATAATAATAATAAAAATTAAAAAGTGGAGGGATGGTGACGGAGAAGAGGTGCCTCAATCAGACGTATTTACAGTGACTGCAGTAATGGGCTAGAATGTGTCAGAGATTAATGATGGCACAAGATAGGACAGTGTTTAGATCTATTTTTCATAGGGTCACCATGAGTCGTACTCAACTCAGCAGCTCCTCACAACAATATAACATCCAATCTGAACAGCAAGCAAACATCAGAGAAGGTGGACTATCTGAAGAAGAATGTATGGACCTATCAGGTTTGATGTAAAACCCAACAATCTGCATAATGCAGATCAAGAATCTTTTACATGCAAGTCATACAACATTGCTTGCTGAAAATGAAGAGGACCTGAAGCAATTACTAATGAATTTCAAAGACTGCAGCCTTCCGTGTGGATTGCGTTTCAATACAAAAAAACAAACAAAAAGTAACAAACCCAAAATCTTCACCACTGGACCAATTAGGAATATGACAGATGGAGAAAAGATTGAAGTTGTTACTGATTTCATTGTATTTGGATCCACAATCAATGCCCATAGAAACAGAAATCAAAGCACACATTGCCATGGGCAAATCTGCTATCCAGGACCTCTTTAAAATGTTAAAACCAACAAACCAGCAAACAAAAATCCCACACCAATATCCCTTAAAGCTAAAGCGCATGTAAGCCGCAAACCAAACCAATATCGTGAAGTAGATTCCAAGTGAAAACAACCCTAGAGACAGCAAAGGAAAATGGCATAGTTTAAAATTGGAAATATCAAAGACGGATGCCTTCAATATAGATTGCATCTGAACATCAAGAAGACGAAAATTCTCACCTGTGGACCAATAAGTATCATCATGATAAAGGGAGAAAAGAATGAAACTGTCAATGACTTTATCTTACTTGGATCCACAATCAATACAACTGGTACCAGCATTGTGGTGCTGGAGAAGAGTACTGAAAATAACACGGACAGTGAAAAGATCAACGAAATCTGTGCTGAGAATTTCTCTCAGAAGCAGTCAGAATGCTCCTTTGAAATAAGGATGGTTAAGACCTTGCCTCACATTCTTTGGACATGTTTTCAGGTGGGGCCAGTCCCTAGAGAAGAACGTCATACTTCAGAAAGCAAAAAGTCAACACTCAATGAGATGGATTGACACCGTGAATGCAACACTGGGCTCAAACACAGCCGTAGCTGTAAGGATAGAGCAGAACCAGGCAGTGTTTCATTGTATTGTATATGGGACCACTGTGCAGCAGGCCTGATAGCATCTAATGACAATGACTTGTTATACTAACACACTCTCAAGAGAATGATAAACAAAAATAAAGGACTTATATGGGCACAGTGGGTAGAGTGAACAGGGATGGGAGCAAGGTTCTTTTCAGCAGTGTTTCAAGATGAGGAAAGGAAAAAGTAATCTTTAAAAACAGAGGGCACAGCAACACGGAAATTTGCCCAGTGTACTCAGAGTGACTGTAAGAAACTTGAACGCACAGTCATTTGACTCTAAAGACAGCTCTGATAGCTTAGTGGAAAATCACTGCACTGCTAATCAAAAAGTATGTCGTTTGAATCCAGCAGCACTTTTCTCTTATGCTATTTCCTGCCTCTGAAAACCTGCTGGAGGGTAAGCCGTAGGTCAGTTCCGACAGATGGTACAAGCAATGACAATTTTTTTTTCTTTATTGCACCATTTCTTTTTTTTTTCAGAAATTATTTTTTTATTTTAATGGAAGTTTACAGACTTTGGATTTCCATTCATTCATTATCGTACACTTTCCTCCCTGTCCACCATTCCCCTCTAGTTTGCTTTTCTCTTTGAAAAGGAGAAAATATATTTCATTGTTATAAACCCACCTCCCCCCAAGTCCACTCCACTATGCAGCTTTCATCCTGGACTCTTGTCATGACAATAATACCTAATCATATATTCTTCCTAAACAGTTCTCTTCCTCATCTAATTTCAATGCAGTAAACGTTATTTATCCCCTCTTAGTTTTCCCCCAACCTCGATGTCAGTCCTGTTTCATAACAGTAACATTATGCAGTATTTGTCCTTTTGTGACTGAGATATTTCACTCAGCATAATATCCTCCAGGGTCACCTATTTTGTATAATATTTCATGAGTTCCTTGTTTTTCAACGAAGCATAGCATTCTATTGTGTGACTATACCCCAGATTCTCTAGACCCAGTACCTTAAAAACAAAAGAACTACCAACTAATCTTAAAGATTTTTCAGTAATTATCTTTTTAGTAATGATATTAGCTGTAGTAACAGCATTGAGAAACTACACCACATTAAACAAACAAGCAACTCCATTATTATCAAAAAAGTTGTTCTTTTTTTCATGGTAAGAGAAGAGAACTTACTGTCAAAGACCTAAGCTAAACACAAACCCACTTGCTGTCAAGTTTATTTCAAGTCACAGTGACCTTCCATTGGGTTTCTGAGATGCTAAATGGTTTTTCAGAAGCTGTGCATCACATAGGAGGGGACTGTCTACCTTTCTCCCACTAAGCAGCTGTTGGATTGGCAGTGCAACTCCTTCTACACTAGCGCATGTTGTTGTTGTCAGCCATCGAGTTGGATCTGCCTCACAGCAGACCCTCCAATGGGGTAAGAGGCAGAAAATCACAGGAGAGGACCTTGCCCATTCTTCTCCCGCAGAACGCCTGGTGAGTTTGAATTGCTTGTCTTTGGGATTGCAGCAAAGTCTCTCACCACTAGGCTGCCAGGATCAAATCAGAATCTCATAAGAGGAGGACTAAGATTCTACTTCTGAGCCCACTGGCACTGCCTAACACTGGCCCTTTGGCACATAGCACGGAGGCAACTCATACAACTGCAGATCCAGCTTTTGTTCTCTGAGTAAGTAACAGCTTTTGGAAACCATAAATGATCATTGCTTCTTCACTGACCAAATCCGTCAGCCTGTGTGCCAAGGAGAATTAGTGTTTCAAATTAGCTAAGCAATCTATATCCATTATATAGTTTTATTTTGATGTCATAACTCCAGTATTAGTTTCCCCATTTTATAGATAGGAAACTGAGTCCCAATGTAAGAGAGGTCATTCCCCTAAGTTAATCTAAAGAACAAGGTTTTCAACTCTGTCATAGATCTATCGGAACTGTTTAAAAAGTTCTATTTCTATGTGCACATGCTATGCAACTGCCACCTCTGAGCTTCCTTCAAGTTGATAAGTGACTAACTTAGAAAAATCCTTACTGTCTCACAAAATTTAGTCCCTCATTGATCCTTTCATGAGACATGATTATTAAATTCCTCAAGCCAGGCCTGAGCCACTTCTAACTGGCTTTAGAATGAATCCCAACATGGAGCTCTGCTTTACATAACTCACATTTTCAATCTCTAGAATAAACAGGGTACTTTCACTGCTGATATTTGAAAACCGGTTGCTACACTAGCAAAAGCCCTAGAATATGAAAGATGATGTCATAGATATGATCTATACTGTATATACGGTAAATTACATTTCCAGTTTGTCCTCAATTTTAAGAAATTCCTCAGCTAAATTAACTAGCAAGCAAATAAATCATTTTAATTATAATAAATGGCAGTTTCTCTAAATATATTTCTGGTACAAATAGCTTCTATTACTGACTTTTGCAAGACTCACTTAAGGGGGAACTAGTTTCAAAAAAGTTGAGGTTGTCAGTCTGGGAACTGCTATTCCTTCTCTCTCTATATTTGATTCCTCCACCAGGGAAAAACTAATTTCCAATTTTAAGACCCCTAAACTGAGATATTTCTTATGACATTGTCTGTCTTGCAAATTATTTTGTCAGACAGTCTAATTGACTAAACTTTGTCATTTTCTTTATAGAGCTCTGGTAGTGTAAATGGCTAAGTGCTTGAATAGTAACTCAATGATGGACGACAGATGGAAGATGGACAGACACAAGGAGGATGCGGAATCTGTACAAAAAGAAGCTCTCGTGGCAGGTTGAATCTACCAATAGCTTCACAGGAGAAAGATGGACAATCTCCTCCTCTGATATTTACAGCCTCCTTTAGAGGTTCAGCTATGAGTTCATTCCCACTTGACAGCAATAATTTTATTTCCAATCTGGACTTCTTGTTATTATTGTGGCTGTGTTAGAACCAACCCACAGCTAACCCTCCAGTAGTTATCAGAGGCAAGGATAGTGAAACTTGCCTAACATACTTTGAGCATATTGTTGTTGGTGTCATTGGAGAATTTTTTGCCTATTTAGAAGATATCAAGAATGAGCTCAAGGCAAATTGTTAGATGTAGTGCAATGTTCCTATATCAAAAGTGTCCAATCTCCAACTAGGGCTCCCAGATTAAAAATAAAAACACAACAGAGGATGACTAGTTGAATTTTCATTTCAGAAAACAAATGTTTTTTAATGTAATTTGTGCATTTCTTTGGTATATCACAAATAGAGTGACTATTAATGTGCTCAACTGCTAAATGAAAAGCTGGAGGCTCAAGTCCCCGCAGAGGAACCTCCAAAAGTTGGCCACTGAACACAGCCCCACTGTGAGAGACATGAGCTAGTATAGACTTGACGGCAGCTCATCTTCACATTTCCAAGTCGTACATGGTACATATTCATACTGAAAACACACCCATTTGTTGTTTACCTGGAATTCAAGTTTAGCTTTATCTCCTGCATTTCTATATTCTAACAACCATACTTCCAACTTTTATATTTGGAAAACAACTGGATCCCTAAGGAGACTGATCCTTCTGGGACTTGAAGATTCCTGAAGCCTCATTCGAGCCCCAGGCTCCACTCCAATTCACTCCATTTTGGCTTCATTTAATAATGAGACATTCTTTATGGAGGCTTGGTAGTCTAATGGCTATTCTCTGGCCATTAGAGTCTTGACTGCTAAGCAAGGAAGGGTCTGCTCATTCCACAGGATTATCTATTGGCTTTGTAGTGATTCTATAACTTAAATAACAAAATGATTCTTGAAAATGACTGAGTTGTCATTTAGAAAGAGAATGTCCTCTTCGCTTTTTTTCTCACATATGATATGCCCATTAAATAATGTTCCACACACATGTAAATCACAATAGAACACAAAGGAAACTAATGAGTAATGCATTTTATGACTTGCAAAAGAACACAGAACACATTGTTTGCAAAAAAGGCAATATTTATATACAACAAAGTGCAGTCAAATATATATACTGTTTTAAGAATTGTATTTGACAATGTAGAAAGAAATGTAAAGAAGATATCATCCATGCTCTTCTAAACCGTGGGCCACAAACAGGAGAACACCATCAATTCACACGAAAGTGTCTGCTTTTGTAATCTGGTCAGTCAACAAATACCTGTTGTCTGCTTATTATATACCAAACATTGGTTTAGGAGTTAAAAAAAATGTGTCCTGAACAAAACACACAAAATGTTCCTCTCAAATGCTCACAGAGATACGTGAAATGTGCAGTGCATCAGATGGTGATATATGCCATGGAGAACAAAAAACAAGGGGGAGAATGGGACGGCCATGGGGAGGAAGCGTTACTAGTCTAAACAGATGGAGCAGGACTAGGATGGTTTGTTGTTACAGATAAAGTGACAGGAATCCTAACACCTAAACACAATGATTCTTTTACATTGGAAATAGGGAAGGTAATTCTGAAAAGAATGAACGATAAGACAATGCGAATAATGCAACTAACAAGCTGATACAGGACATGCATGAGGGAATGAAGGGGGATTAACCTGTATACGTGCAAGAATCAAAAGCTGATTTCTTTGTAAACTCCCATTTAAATCCTAATTAAAAAATCAAATGGAAAAAGACATTTCTTTAAAAGTTAATCTGATACTCTACCGCATGGAACCACCTGGCTAAGAGTAGATTTCCCTATTTCATCTAGTGGTCAAATATACTTATAAACAAGCAATCTATTGAAACATCAGAGTCTCTGCATGGTGCAAACAGATTAAAGTCAGTGTTCTTGGCTGCTAACCTAAATTCTGGAAGTTCAGATGCACCCAGAGGAGCCCCAGAGGAAAGGCCTGGCAATCAACTTCACTGCTGCCCCCCAAAATCACTGAAAACCTGATACTCTTACACACATGAGGTCACCATGAGTTGGAATTTATGGGAGGAAAATTTTTTTCCCAACCTTTTCATTGCACAACATCACCTTAAGCGTTCCAAGGAAAACAAGAATGAAAAATAACCATTAAATTTTATTCATCGGCACCCCTAAACTTATTTGAACACAGAACTCCTTTGCTCCCATGAAAACATACTAGCATGCCAAGAGTCACTATTTTCCAAGACATTTCCATCCCCAAGCTGGGGTCACTGTAGAAGGGAGAGAACAATGGAAGCTCTGATGCTTGTTTACAGAGAGAGCTGCTTGTTGCACGTGCTACAATTATCTACAAAAGGAAGACTTGCAGGCTTCCAAATGTGCTTTTCAAGGTCAAAAGATTCATTTCTTGCTTTTTCTCTTCTTACAATTAGATGCAGAATAGTAATAATAGATAAATTTAGATAGCATGCTAAGCACAGCTTGAAACTATATACAGAAATTATTAAAAGTAGCTTTCCAAGAGTATGTGGGGTGTATAGCAGGTACACACACATACACACAATATTATCTGTGCTCTCCTTTACACAAGTACTGATTCATAACTGACCCTCCAGTGGGTTTTTGGAGGCTGTAAATCACAGGGGAAGAGACTGTTTATCTTCATCCCTTGGAGCAACTGGTAGATTCAGTGCACCAGAAAAGTGTAATCTTTAAATTAGCAGCACAACTCCCTATGGATTACACCATCAGAATGAGTACATTATGAAGGTGTGTGTGTGTGTGTGTGTGTGTGTGTGTGTGTGTATCTATCTATCATCTATCTATCTATCTATCTATCTATCTATCTATCTATCTATCTATCCCTTTTATTTAAACATCAGTTGGGCCCAAGGATCTAGTGTTATTTTATTTGGGAAGAACATTCTTCTAAGTAGTACAGTACTCTTCTGTCAAAATGCTGTACTGAGGTAACCTGGGGTTGTTTTGACCCTGAGCCTTGTGCCATTGAGTTGTCAAATGCCAAAACCAGTTACCCATGGTGAACAATGTTTGGTGCAGCTCCCAGTTTGGAAGCAGGAGTGGCATCCACTTCCTAAACAACATGCCTCTGGAAACTCTATGAACTTGGATAAATGTCAACAGTTATAGAAAGGCTTCAGGCCTTTAGTTCATAGGGTCGCTGTGCTCACCTCAAAGGCAATCAACAACAAACAACAAGATATATATGGCACAAAATGGACCATTTTAGCAATTTTACAGTGTATCATTCAGTGGCATTAAGTACATTCATAACATTTTGCATCTAGCATCCTTACTAATTTTCAAAATATTTATTATGGTCACCAAAGGGAAACCCCACTAAAAGTCAATGTCTACTCTTTCTTTCCCCTACTCCCAACCCCTGGCAACCACAATTACTTTTTTCCTGTGTCTGTGGATTTACTGTTGAAATCCGGTGTTAAGTATGGAGTACATCACGAACTGCCACAAGAACTAACACATCATTCTTGGAAGACACGCAACCAGGGTGCTCCATAGAGACAAGGATGGAATGACTTTGTCTCACACATTTTAGCCATTCTGTCAGACACTGCAGTACATGGAAAAGGAGAGAAAGACCCTCAGCAAGGTGGACTGACACAGTGACTGTAACCATGAGCTTGAACCGGAGAGAGATTGTAACGACGGTGCAACACAGGGCAAGGTTTTGAACTATTGTTCACAGAGTTGGAACTGATATGAATGCAACCTAACAGCAGGACCAGCAACACTCAGGATATTTAATACAAACAAGTTGATGCCTTCACATCCTAATCTTTTAACCAGTTACACTCCATGTGTATTGCTGTCATTGTTATGTCTGTCAAGTCTGAACAGACTCATAGCTAATCCTCTAGCAGTTTGTTAGAAGCTATAAATCACATGGTACAAGATTATCTATCTTCTTCCCTTGGTGAAGCTGTTGGATTCGAACAGCATGACACTGGGCTAGCCATGCAACTCAAGCCATCAGCAGTTGCTTATATATATATGTCGGGTGCCATGGAGGCAGAACCAACCCAGAGCTGACCTTCCAGTTAGTTTTCAGAGGCGGCAAACTGCATGTACACAGAGAAAGAAAATGACATCAGAAAATTCTATTTAAATTTCAAAATCTAGCAAAACAAGTTCAAATCTACTGTAACCCGCAAATGATTAAGAACTATTTATTTGCACACCCATGTTTATCACGGCATTGTTCACAATAGCAAGGAGCTGGAAACAACCTATGTGCCCATCAACAAATGAAGGGACAGAGAAGCTCTGGTATATTCACACAATGGAATACTACACTGCATTGAAAAACAAGGAACTCATGCAATATTATTCAAAATGGGTGACCCTGGAGGACATTATGCTGAGTGGAATATCTCAGTCACAAAAGGACAAATACTGCATAGTGCCACTGTTGTAAAACGTGACTGACATAGAGTTTGGGGGAGACTGAGAAAGATGGGATAATGTATTATTGCATTGAAACAGATAAGGAGAAAACTGTTTAAATGGGATATTGATTAGGTAGTATTGTCACGACAAGAGTCCAGAACAAAGGCTGCATAGTGGAGTGGACCTGGGGGAGAGTGGGACTGTATAATGATGAAAGAGGTTTTTCTTTTACTTCAAGGAGAAGAACAAATTGTGGGGGAGGGTGGACAGGGAGGAAAGTGCAACAATGAATGAATGGAAATCCTCTGTAAACTTTCCTTAAAATTAATAATAATAATAATAAAAAAATTTTTTTAAAGTACTATTTATTGACAGTGCTCACATGTAAAATTATTTAAGAGCACTCGCCCTAGTTTGCAGTAGAAGTATATTTCCATTGAAATAAATGTCACCTCTTAATCAGAATTCTGCAGAAAGTACAAGCAATGTCAATATTGAAAGACTAAGTAGTCAAATTAAAGTATATCTTTAACTTGACTTGACTTTTGTTCTATGAGAAGTTTTATTTTGGAAGGGGTTAAAATTTCTTTTGAAAAATAGGTTTTATTGTTTTAAAAATGTATCATGGTACAGTGGTCAGAGTGCGTGACTGCTAACGGAAAGGTCAGACTTCGAACCTATCAGCTGCTTGCAGAAGTTTGCTCCCATGAAGATTGCAGGCTTGGAAACCCTCCCGGCCATTCTACCCTGCTCCGCAAGGTCGCTATGCAATAGAATCCATTTAACAGCAATGGATTCAGTTTGGAGTAGTATTGTTTTTGTAGAAGAAAAAGAGGAAAGTGTGATTTGCTTCACTGCTGACTCAACTCTCATTGCCATCAGGCTAATTCCAACTCCTAGCTGACCTTGCACCAGGTTTCCGAGGCTGAAAATCATAAAGAGACAACAGACACAAGCCTATTCCTGCCTTGCGCAGCTGAGGCTCACCGGGGTGGAGAGGAATAGTGCTTGTGTAGGAAATGGAAAATGGGAAGAATGGTAGTCTGTTGTCCATTCTACACCCCCAGCACCCAGAACAGTGTGCTCACGACAATTTTATAGAATGGAAGAAATAAAAGGAAAGAAATCTATGTGTATCAACGATATTTTCTGTGATATTTATGAGTGCTTTTCTTTGTATTTTTTTTCAAAATTCAAACAATGAATGTGCTTATACATTTGTAATAATTTTAAAAAAATTCATTAAAGAAATGGATGCTAGGATAGGAAATGAAAATATTTCTTTTTAAAAAACCAAATGTATACAGAGCATGAGTTCCTTCCTTCCTTTTCCCCAGGGTTTGCCATCCACAGCTTTACACTCCAGAGGCAATTAATTTTGAGCTACTTCTGGTTTTGGTTTTTCCTGGCTACTTCGATATATCTAAATACAAAACTTCATCTGCTATTTATTGATGTATCAACTTTAGACATCATTAATCATTCCTGTTAAGATAAATGAAGATTAATTGAGTTTTATCTTCTACCCACCTGGCAGTATAATTACATTGTGTTCCGAGTCCCTCTACTTGACGCCTTACTCTATATACCTTCAAATAACAAAAATGAAAATACAAAAATGAAGTCTCTTGCTGCACAAAACAGAACCTGTTTTCTCTTGACCTGTTTCAGACTTCTGTCACCCTAACAATCATGTATGTGTAATTTATCGAAAGGCAAAACCAAAGACACAAAGTCAGTGCCTTTCCCAAACTCCTGTGCATAACTCGTAGTTAAAGTTGGGGTCCTTTCTGCTAAGCGCTACACTAGGAGAGGTCCTAGCTGTGAAATTCCATGGGCATCTGTACTTACTCCCTAGCTAAACACTGCTGAGGCGAATGAATTATGGAGAGCCTTTTTAGTGATGCCCTCTTTGCCAGCATTGGACTAGCATTTTCATGTGCCATATGTGCTGATGCTGGAAAGTTCTCACTGAACTTGTCTTTTGTACCATTTGGTGTATCTGGCATGTGTATTTGGAAACATTTTGAGAAATTGTTGACCTTTTGCTTTCTCCTGGCCTGGAGTGACATTCTGGAAGATACCCCTGTTTCCACTTTTGTTTGGTTCTATGGGCATACCACAGAACATAACAACTAACTTTTAAATACAAAGGCACTCCCAGAGGTCTTGTTGACTCTAAACCAGAGGCGTAAATAAAAATAACCAATATATTATGTTGTTGTTGTTGTTATGTGCCCTTGAGTCGCCTGCGACCTATAGTGACCCTATGTACAGTAGCTCTGAACCCTTCCCTGTCCTACTAGCAGCTAAATCTTTAACCACCCTGCCAATCCTTTTCCTAAGTGGAATGTTCTGTCACATTTGGTTGACTCTGTAACCTTTTCCTTCTTTTCTACTCACTGCTTCAAAACTCAGGGTTGCTGGTTACCCTTTGCTGGACACCTATAGCCCCTGCTAAGTAGCTTCTGAAGTACCCCTGCTATGCCTCTGGGCAAAATCATAAAGAATCCTCCATGGGTACAAACGATGGACATCAAACACTAGCTCCTTAAAGGTCGGAGGTTCATATCCTCCTAGAGGAACTGTGCACAGAAACTCAAGCAAAAGAGGTCAACTCAAAATTCCACGAATGCCCAGAACTCATACTTGGTTACTAGATCTGATGGATCCAGAAATTTAACTTTCATTTTTCTTTCGAACTTCTAAGTCAGTGGTATCCTTGTCTACCAACATGCAGTATTTCTTGGGAGAAGTCTGATCACCTTTGATGCATCTCCTTTGTAATATGACCTTTTTACCTCCTCTATCGATTTTTGTTCTCATCTACTCAAATTTCACGAGGAGGTTCAGTATGAATCTCTTGCCTTTGATTTGTTGGGAGTGCAATGGGACTTTTCAATCTAGAGACTTAATCCTGACACATTTTTTTTCAAATAATTTCCTTCTTTCCATTTTTTACATAATTTCTTTCTGGAGTTTCCCTTATCTGGATGTTGGATTGACTAGACTAAGTCTTCATTTTTTTCTTTCCCATGTCTGTGTCCATTGGCTTTGCTTTCCAAAAGATAGCCTCAACATTCTCTCCAATTCATCTGTTGAATTAGATTTAAAAAAATTTAATGTATTGTATTTTCTATTTTTAACATCTGGTCTTTTATTAGTGCTCCCTGATGAAGCTTCACCTCACATTCTTTGGGCATGTTGCTAGGAGAAGCTATCCTTGGAGAAGGGTATCACACTTGGAAAGGGAGATTGACACAGTGACTGCAGCAGTGGGCTCACGCGTGTCAGAGATGACGGTGACATGGGATAAGATAGGATTCAGATCTGTTGTTCACAGGGTCACTATGAGTCTTAACTCGACGGCATCTAACAACAACAAAAATGAGTCATAGTCTACTTGATGGCTCATAACATCATCAACAACAAGCTACCAAAGCTCCCCACTCAGTGATAATTAATGTTCTAAAACAAAATGCCGATGAATGTCATAAATACCAATATGCTTTGGAAACCTTTATTCAAATGAAATAAAAAATTTGAACCTATTTGCTGTCAAATTGATTCCCCCTCATGACCCTCCATTTAGTGAAGAGATTGTCCATCTTTCTCCCAAGGAGTGGCGCGTGGAGTCAAACTTCCTGTCTCCAGTGAGCAGCCTGACACTGTGCCACCACAGCACTTGTTTTATGTTAGGGTTTATTCCAAAGAGTGTGTGAAAGTATGTGAGAGAGAGAGAGAGAGAGAGTGTGTGTGTGTGTGTGTAAAGTCAATTGTTGTTGTTATGTGCCGTCGAGTCGTTTGCGACTCATAGTGACCCTATGTACAACAGCCCTAAACCCTGCTCTATCCTGTGCCAGTCTCACTGTCTCGGACACATCCACCCCCACTACGCCAGTGACTGAATCAGTCCACCTCAAAGAGGATCTTCCCCTCCTGCGCTGTCCCTCCACCCTCCCAAGCATGATGTCCTTCTCCAAGGACCGGTCTCTCCTTACAACATGTCCAAAGTATGTTAGACGGAGGCTCAGAATCCTTGCCTCCAAGGAGCAGCCCAGTTTAACCCTCTCCAGGATGAATCTGTTTGTTTTCTTGGCAGTCCATGGCACCCTCAATACTCTTCTCCAGCACCACAGCTCAAAGGCGTCAATTCTCCTTCTATCCTCCTTGGTCATTGTTCATCTCTCTGATGCATAGCAAGTGGTTGCAAATTATTAAAATCTCATAGAGGTTTCACTTCAGGAGCTCTGATCTGAGATGGAGCTAATTTCAACTGCACACCACACATTTCCAGAGGCAGGTTCTTTGCATCATACACTGAGTCTTTCTGGAACGTGCACTCTTACTTCCTGACAATGTTAACTTGGATCTTTCTCAGCACTACATGCACAAGATCGGGATGGAAGCCGGCTATTATATGGCTTTGTTTTGTTTGCCTTCTAACTCTTCCTCTCCTTCATCCTTACCTAACTAACAAAAACAAAAGCCCATCCAGCTGCCCTTGAGGAGGCCACAACCTACAACGCCCCTGTGGGAATGGAGTAGCACTGCTCCATGAGATTTAGCAAGACTCTGACCTTTCACGGGCACATCACGAAGGCTGTCCGTCTCCAAGGAGCGTGTGGAAGATGTGAACCTACTTTTGGCTTTAGTAGTAGAGCGCTTGGCCATTTTCAGAACCCATGAACCAGGCCTTATTTAAATTATAATAAACGAAAACTCACTGCCATGGGGTTGACTCAGATGCACAGTGACCCGCATTAGGTTGCTGACATCATAAATCTTTATGGATGCAGACTGCCTTGCCTTTTTTCTATGGAGAGGCTGCTAGATTTACCCCAACATGTAAGCCACTCTCTGTCTCCCCAGGGCTCCTTATTCTTCACCTAGTATCAAAACCACAAATCAAAGCCACTGTTATCAGTCAACCGTGACTTAGAGTGACCCTCCATCTCATTTCCAGACTACAAATCTTGATGAGAGGAGACTATCCTTCCTTCTCCCCTAGCAAAGGTGGTGGATTTAAACTACTGAACTTTCATTTATCAGCCCAACGTGTAATATCATTACGTTTAGAGGGCTCACTTACCTAGTATGATTCAAGTCTAAACTTCCCCCATTGTCCACAGAGTAAACGGACTAATTCTCCTTCATGTTATCTCTGCATGTTATCACCCCTCCATCTGTTTCTACCATCTCAAAATGTACTAGAATCACTTGTTTTCATCTCTGATGATCCCTGCTTTTGTATCCTTGTTGTCAAGTAGTCAAATTTTCAAAATGCCCTTACCATATTCTTAATGGGGTCAATCCACCTTCACCTGGGAATTCACAGTGAGTGTTTTCGGGTTTAAATTTAATTCCATTATTTGCATGAAAACTGAGCAATTGGAGACTATTCTAAATTTATAATGTGAACCTCATGTTTTCCTTTAGAATGATTTATAATAAACAATATTAATAGTGGTTGAGAGAAAGCAAGCCTTTTTCTTTTCTTGAAATATGGGGCTTTTTTCCTACTATGTCCTCCTCAGAAATCGGACTTGCTTCTTTTCTGGCTTGGTGGATCTGTGAGCTATATTTTAGATCATGGGGTTTCATGCTGCCACAAAATATTCCCCAACATCATTAGAGAGCTAGAAACAAACATCGGCCACACCAATTAGAAAGGAAAACAAATCAGTGTTTATATATACCTGGTCGGACAGGCAAAGAAGAGGCATAATGAGAGTTTGTCTAGTCACATCATTTCCTCCCTGAAGTTTCACAATATTAGCATCCTACTTAGTCTGGGTAAGAACTTTGAAGTGGTTTTATAATCTTCTACCTGACCTTCCAAATTGATTGAGCAACAACTCTGCTTGTAAAAGGCCTTCAAATCATGCCCTCTCAATTCACATTCTTGAACCACCACCAGAATTCAGCTTCACTCTTCTAGCCTATCCAGTCACTCAACCCCACAATAGTGTTAGAGTAGTTTTCCAAAGGCACAAGCTTAGCCATCCCAATCTCCTAGTACAAGTTTTTTAACCTTTCAACAATCTTCATTTGTAAGTAATGAATGTCTTCATACTTTTTTTGGGGTTGTGGTGTGATACCATCAATACTGACACCCAAACAAATTTTTGTGTGGGTCTATTGAGTCTCCAGAGAGTAATACAAACACCTTGTTTGTTGGGCAAGTTATCGTTTACCAAATATGCCATATGGTGTACGGCATTTCCAACGTCGTTCAGTTAGTCTGGAGCCACTGAACGGTAAAGAAATACTGACAGAGCTTCTGTTAAAGTGATGAGGAGAGTTGGAAACATGATGGTCATGGTGGCACAACATGAAGATCATGAATGTCAATGAACTGTGCATGTGAAGGTGGTTAAACTTACAGCTGATTAAAAAGATACTGGTTGTATTATCGGTGTATTTACTACAATGGCAAAAGAATAAAATGACATACCAACTATGGTCAAAGCAAAACACGAATTACTTGTCTTAGCACTTAGAGATTGTCAGTTCTGTGCCACCACTTTGGGGGGTGGTATTTTTGTTTTGGGGGGGTTTTGTTGTGTGTTTTTTCTGGGTTGGTTGTTTTTGGTTTTGGTTTGTTTTGTTTTTGTGGTACAAACAGTGAAATGCTTGGCTACAAACCGAAAGGCATTTAGGAAGACAGGTGTGGAGTTCTGCTTCTGCCATTAAAGCCGCAGACAGCACACTTTCCATTCTGTACAATGGACAGCAGCTGGTTTGTTTGGTTTGTGGATTTTCTCCTTATATTTGCTTACTTATATTTTCCTCTAGCGTCACTCATCAGGTCAAGTTCCTCTCATCATGACCCTTCACGGGCTTCGAAGGCTGTAAATAATTACCAGAAGAGACTGCCCATTTTCCTGCCAGGAAGTGTCTGCTGGCTTTCACCCTTTTGTCAGCAGCCTGATACAACAGACACCATGCTACCAGAGCTCTTTGTAGCATGTTGTTGTTGTGAACTGTCGAGTCAGAATCAACTCATAACGGACCCTCTGACACATTTTCAGAGGCTGTGAATCACACAAGAGAAGACTGCCCATCTTCCTCCTGAGGCATAGTTGCTGGATTTGAACTGTATACATTTGGGTTGGCAACCCAACTCCTTACCACTAAGCCACTCGCCTTGTAGCATAGACTTATATTAAACTGGATAACTGATATTGAATTGGGCCATTAATGTTCTTTATGTTCATATTACCAAGTGAAGTTCAAAATCTTTCACTAAAAAGCAGTTGTCAATAAAAATTGTACAGTTCTAAACAAAAATTATTTTCATGTCTTTCACTTAAAAGGAGAAACAATGATATATCCCACAAGTGGACAATTTTTTTCTCAAATGAGCTTTTCCTTGGATTTCATTTAAGATGTGGGTACAGATAATGTTGATGGCACAAAACCATGAAATTATTTTACTATATTTCAATGTTAATCTAAGTTCAATAATTTTGTATACCTAGCACACTGTTGAGCTTGGAAGGAGGAGTGGCATCCACTTCCATAATAGCTTTGCCTCCGGAAACCCTATGAACCTGGAGAGAGGATGAAAGGCACCCAAGCGTCGAGGACTCTCCTTCATAGGGTCGCTATGAGTCGCCTGCGACTCGACGGCACTTAACAACAACAACAACACACTGTTAAAGAGAAAGAAATCCACTACACTTCAGTGTTATTCCTTGAAAATGCTGAAAACAGCATCAGATGGTTTGAATTATGGTACATTAGTAAAGATTTCACTGTGAGCTTACTGTAAAATTGAAGGTAAATGAAACCCCTGCTATTTTAAGAAAAAGGTCAATAGCCTATTGCTGCAGTCACTGTGTCAATCCACCTGGTTGAGGGTGAACTGCCAGAGGAGAAACTGTCTCCGCTCCTGAGCTGCCTTCATGTGGGTAACTCTCTTCCCTCAACTTTTTTCCTCTGCCTTTTTGATACTTATTTCATCTCCTTTATATCTCCAAAGGGACTGATCTAAAATATAACATGCACTAGTTTCATTAACACAAAAAAAAGATAATCCAAATGAGATTAAAAATACCGGCACAGAAATTAGGATTTATAATACGTAATTTGGAAGAACAGGGTTCAATCCATAACAGCAAACAGCCAGCAACCTTGTTCAAAGTTTCCTAGGCTCAAGTCCTCGCCTGCATCTCTCCAGACTCATTTTCTATACTCTCCTTGACCCACAGAGTTCTTCTTGGTGTGTTCAAGGCATATTCATACTGAATATGCCTTGAACTATCAAAAGGACAAACACATTTGTCTTGAGAAAAGTACAGTCAGAAAACTCCTTAGAAGCAAGCACGGGAAAGACTCCGTCTCACAGACATTAGTCAAGTCATCAAGAAGTGCAAGTTCTTGAATATTGTGTGGGAT
>NW_006399766.1:27144138-27184391 GCF_000299155.1 Elephantulus edwardii
ATGAGGCAGCCCCTCCACACGGTGGACTCACACACAGCAGAGATCACGAGGGTGGTCCGGGATCAGGCAGGGTTTCGTGATTTCACACATAAAGCTGCCTGAGGCATGGCTGACTCCAGGGCACTTGACAGTCACATTGACTCTAAGTCTCTTAGCAGCCAAGGAGGTAAGTACTCAGCTACTCATCAAATTTACCCGGGGTGGGTGGGGGTGAAGGCTGGTCATTTTGCAAAATCAGCCATGAAACCCTGTACTCTGGGACACATGGAGTTACCAGGAGTCAGAACTGGCTTCATGGCAACGAGTGAGCATCACTGAAAACACTATGTATCCCAGGGAGCTCTGGTGGCCCAGTGATAAGGAGCTGTGCTGCCAACTTGAAGGCTCAGGCTTCAAATCCACCAGCTGGTCCACAGGAGAAAGATGGGCAATTTCTTCCTGTGGGATTTACTGGCCCTGAAAACCCGCCACAAAGTCAGCTGTGGGTCAGTCCCCACTCAGCGATGCAACAACATATCACCCATCCTCCAGTTATGAAATGGAGGCAACTTATTAATTTTTAAATTCTTTTTTGTTTATAAGTTTCCAAAATAAAGTTATTACAGAATAGTTTACACTTGCAAAATCATTGTGAAGTTAGAACAGAGAGTTCTCAAACATCCCACATCAGGTTTCTCCTATAATTAATATCTCCTATTAGTTTGGTACATTTACAAACTTAATCACACAATATTGATACCTTATTAGTAACTAAACGCCATGGCTTTTCCAGATTTCCTTAGTTCTTCCAAGACTGTTCAAATACATCCAAGAAAAGCAGCAAGGAAAGCTGGCAGTTCTCTGGCTTGGACAAGCATGGGTGTGTGCCCTCAAGTCAGAAGCAACTTACAGCCGACCCTCAAGTGGGTCACACAGGAGGAGATGCACTGCCCATCCTTCACCTGGGGTGCACCTAGTGGATTCGAACCACATGCCTTTGAGATTGCAGTGCAGCCTTTTACCCATTAGGCCAGTGGAGCTCCCCGAGCAAGCATGTAGATGGTTATATCATTCACTGAGACAGAACAGTGGGTTAAGCCTTTGGGCTTCTCACTAAAAGGTGGGTGGTCTGAAACCATTAGCCACTCACTCAATGAGACAAAGCAGAGGCAGTCGGCAACCAGAATTATGGGAAACTGGTGAGGCAATTTTACTCTGCCTCAGTGAGAGTCAGTAAGGACGTCTGAATGGATTCAGCAGCAGTGGGTTGGAGGCTGAGGGACAAAAAAACCACAGCAACAAAAGCAGGAGTACAAGGGATGGGACGTATATAGTACATCATTGTTGTTAGGTGCCATCGAGTCAAGTGCATCTCATATCAACCCTGTGAACACACCTGAACCTTGTCCTATCCTGTGCCAACCTCGATCCCTCACATGCTCAAAGCCAATGAAGCAGCCACTGTATCAATCCATCTGGTTGAGGGTCTTCCTCTCTTTTGCTGTCCCTGATTCTTTTCCAAGAATGATGTCCTTTTCTGAGGAACAGCCTCTCCTAGCAACAGGCCCAAAGTATGTGAGACGAGGCTTTATCATCTTTGCCTCCAGGGAGCGCTCTGGCTGCACTTTGTCGTCCGTCAGCCTTTTCTCCACAGCCACGTTCCTGCTCTCCTCTGCACTGACACTTGATTCTTTCTCTCAGGTTACCAGATAAGTCTCACTTGTTAAGATCCTCTCACCTGCGCAAAACTTTTTCTTTTTAGCCTGTCATCACTGACATTCCAGTGATTAAAACAAACAAACAAACAAACAAAAAAGTGTAAAGGCAAGAGTATGAAGTTCGGCACACACACATACACACACACACACACACACCAAAAAAAGGAGTTCAAGCCTGATCTTTGTCGTTTATTCCTTTGTGGTATTTCTTTTTTCTTTCTCAGCATCAGTTTCCTCAACAGTAAACAGAAGTAGTAAATACCACCTGTATCTATTAAAAAAATAGGACTACAAGTTCTTTGATGCTCTTCCCATTGGGAGACTCTATCTCCCTTTCTGCTTAAATCTTGACAGGCTTGTGCTTGCTTAAATGTACAGTATATGATGTGACATACAAGGGTAATAATGATCAATGGTTGGACAGCTTTCGTCTCC
Source organism: Elephantulus edwardii (assembly GCF_000299155.1). NCBI lineage: Eukaryota > Metazoa > Chordata > Mammalia > Macroscelidea > Macroscelididae > Elephantulus > Elephantulus edwardii. Next base: position 27,146,271 of record NW_006399766.1, read on the forward strand.
TCTTTTGTTATGATTGTGCTGGGACCCTGAGCTGCCATGTTAGAAGTTTGACAACCGTAAGGCCACCAGATGGCGAGGCTGCATATAGTCTGTCCATTTGACAATCCCAGTTGAGATCAGAGCCAATGGCCAATATCAAACTGCCAGTCATATGAACAAACCATCTTGGACCTCCATCTCCACAGAGCCTTCAGAAGACAAAACTCCAGTCAGCATACGATGGCAGCTCCGTGAGACACCTAGAGGCATGATGAATGCCCTGCCAAACTGTTCAAATTGCTGGTTCACAGAATTCTTGAGCAGAAGAAGATGGTCATGAAGATGCAAGCATCAGGGTTGAATGCTTGCAGCATACTTATTCCATTTACAGGCTGAGTAAATAACACAAGAAGCTAACTTAGACGTGGGATCAGGATTGAGGGGAGACGCATAAGCACTGTTTTCAGAAAGTGAAGTCAACTTGAATAATGAAGTTCAAAGATTTCAGCCTTCAGTATTGAGTGCAACTCACCATAAAAAAACCAAAAAGCATCACAACTGGACCAGTGAGTAACATCATATAAATGTAGAAATGCTTAAAGTTTCTGGGGATTGTATTTTACTTGGATCCACAATCAATACCCCCGGAAGCAGCAGTCAAGAAATTAAGCAAAGGGTGTTGCTTCTGTGTATCACTGAGTCGGATCGGACCCGTAGCTGACCCACCGGGGTTTTCAGAGACACTTAATAGAATGGGAGGAGATTGCCCAGCCTTTCCCTGCAGACAGCTGGAGATTCCGAGCTGTGTGCCTTCAGGATTGCAGTGCAGCTTCTTGCCAGAGCTCCTCTCAAGCAAAGTCTGGCATCGGGCAATTATGCTTTCAAGGACCTCTTTAAAGTACTAAAAAACAAACATCTTTAGAGGCTCAAGATGCTCCTGACCCAATGTGTGGTATTATCACTTATCTGCATATGTGAACCAGATAATGATTCAGGAAGACCAAAGACTAATCAATGCCTTTGAATTACCAGATTGGCAAAATATATTGAGTATATCACGGACTGCCAGAGAACAATAATATATGACACTAGTAAATATGTCTTGGGAGTAACTGAGCCAGAATACTTTGTCACCTGCAACTCCTAGTGAACAGCTCTAAACCCTATTCTATCCCTTGCCAATCTTATTGTCTCCGACACACCTAACCCTATAACCCCAAGTGATTGAACCAATCCATCTAATCAAGGGTCTTCCTCTCCTGCAATGTCCCTCCACCCTCCCAAGCATGACGTCCCTCTTCAAGGACTGGTCCCTCCTTAGAACCTGTCCAAAGTATGTCAGACGAAGCTTCAGAATCCTTACCTCCAAGGAGTAGCCTGACTTAACTCTCTCCAGGATGAACTTGTTTGTTCTCCTAGCAGTCCATGGTATATTCAATACTCTTCTCCAGCACCACAGCTCAAAGGTATTCATTCTCCTCCTATCATTCCAAGTCACTGTCCAGCTCTCTGACGCATAGCAAGTGATGGCAAAGACCATGGCCTGGATCAGGCATACTTTAGTCTCCAGACTGACATCGTTGCTCTTCCATACTTTGGAGAGGTCTCTGACAGCAGACTTTACCAATGCAATTCCTCTTTTAATTTCCTGGCTGCTGGTACCAAGAGTGTTGACTGTGGAGCCAAGCAAACTGAAGCTGTCAACAATCTCAATCTCTTCACCATCCATCCTGATGCTACCATTCGGCCCAGTTGTGAGAATCTTTTTTTTCTTGATATTGAGCGTCAATCCATATTGAAGGCTGCAGTCCTTGAAGCACTTCAGGAAGAAAGACATGCTTGGTAAAACGAAGTGGCAATGAAGAAGAGGAAGAAGATGGATTTGCACAGTGGCTGGACCAATGGACCTGGACACATGAAGGATTGGTCAGAAGGATTGTGTAGGTCTGAGCAGTGCTCTGTTCTGTTGGTCACAGGCTCATTGTAAGTTGGAACCGACTGGAGGGCACTGAAGAGTGTGTGAATCAGTTTATTACACAACAAGAATAGCTGGATTACTACCTGTGATTGTTATGATAAATGTATCCAAGAGGCTTACTGTGCACATTTAAGGCATTTATCATCAGTAACATCAGTCACATATCAGTTAGCTAAGATCTGTCCTACACATGCTGATTTTGCCCTTACCATAGAGTGTAAAAGCATGTTGACAGCATCTCGGCCTTTATAATACCTTTATATCACTCGCAACCATTAGAATAGAGTCGGATAGACCTTGGCCAAATGTCATTGCCCTTACATGTGATTTTTGAAACAGTTCACTAAAGTTGTTTTACGTATTTGCAAAGTACACTTTTGGGTTTAAATAATTCTGCTATTCAGATCCTGTCATCCGTGTTTCCTCGTATATCATTCTTTATTTGTTTATCTGGCCTAATTTTCCTACTTACTAATCCTCATTTTTATCGATTTACAGAAAATAAGCTTAAACAGAAGGTTAAAAAAAGCATTCTCTTTTTTTTTAAAGGGAAAAAATATACCTCAGAATATTCTCAGTATCTGAGAAGTGAATTTATTTTGTAATTTCTCTTTCTAAGTGTTTCAATTAAATTTCTGAAGCAGTGCCATATAAAACAATCAGTGAAAATGGAAAAAAAGTCATGAAGATTCTTAATTCTTTTCTCAAAAAACCAACTTTGTTTCTTCTACTTTTCCTCCCATGGACTCTCATTTTTCACCCTTGAATTTTCTTTATTCTCTCCTTGGGAATTTAACCTCCTTACAGCGATTTACCCAGGTTTTACTTCTATATATGAGCCTGATGAAAAATGGCAAATAAGTGCAAACTATGGCAAAAATATTTAGTTGGCGGAAAACTTAATTGCATTCGAAGCTTGACTGCATGCCCACGAAGTTCACGCTGTTTCGTTTCCACTAGGTCTTCCCTGATGCTCTGCCGTCCCTTATCATTTTTTCTTATCTCATGGTGCCTCCCTATCACCTCCCCCACAGCTGTTGCCCCAACCGTCTGCACTCCCTGCTAAGCCACTCGAAAGAGCTGACATTGCTGCTTGCTTTCCTCTGATGGAAGCTATCCAGGGCCAATTCCTTAATCTTCTTCCTGTAATTCACAGCCTGCACGTATGTTCGCTCAGCCGTTTTCATTCTTCTGCACTATCTCAAAGCAAGAGTAGCCCATCCTGCACTGGAACACTAATCTTGCCGTGTGTAACCAGAAACATGCTCACTCCTTCCTCCTCCTGGAGTGCAGTCCACTGATACCCCTCCTTTTCTGGCATTTCCCATCTTAGTCGTTGACTGCTTCCAACTCATTACCTTCAAGTAGGAACTGGCCCACAGCCGAACCTCCAGGAGTTTTTCAGGTGGCGATAAATATCACGGGAGCAGACTGCCCATCTTTCTCTTCTGGTGGGTTGAAAGCGCCAGAGGAAGGCGGCGCTCAGATTAGCAGCTCTGCCTAGAAGCACATTGAGGTTTCCTGCTCTGTAAATTAAGATCCTTTGTCCTTACTCTCCTGTCTTGAGTTGCTTCTCTCCATTTCCATTAAACAGCTTCGTGAAAAGAGCCATCAGAAGAAACGGTCTCCATCCTTTATTTTGCAGCTAGCCCGTCTCATCCAGGCACTGGTGTGCCAAGCATACTGAAGACAGGTTGAATGCTACTTAAAAACTCCCAGGTACGATCCTATCCTTCCCAGTTCTGCTCAGGTTAATTCTACCTCTCAATGGCTTTCCCTGTTTTCGTTTACTTACCTTTTGTTAAGGTTTTTACTGTACACATTTTTGTTTCACAACTAATTGCAGGCCCACTTGAATTTACTGTACACATTTTGTTTCATAACTAATTGCAGGCCCACTTCCTTCCTGTGTTTTTCCAGTTTGCACTCATCTTTTTTTCCTACCCCTTTCTCCTTTCTGAACTATGTCTTGGGTTGGGCAGACACTGCCCTTGTGATCTCCTTTGGCTGCCTGTTCTAAGGCAAGTGTACCTCCCTGGTGCACATGTTGGCGTTGACCTTCTAGACTTCGTCGTAGGCCCATCTGGCTGAAAGATGGTTCACAGAATGATTTAACCCATGCCTTTGCTCCCCATTTTAACTGCTGTGCCTGTTCTGTGGCTGGCTCTGAAAACGCCTTTGGCCTTTTTTTAAAAGATAGGATTCTGCAAACAACTGCAAGTCTCAGGTTTCTAAGGGTTGTTTGTTTGTTGGTGCGCTTCCTTTGGAGGAAAATGTTCTCACACAAAAGCAAATAAAATAGTATTTCCTAGCTACCTGGTTCCAGAGAGGTTTCCCAAGCACAGCCAACCATGCTGTACCCAGGAAATGCTACTCTATTAGCTGTCCTTCATTGAATACAAGCATCCAGGTATCACTGTGAAACCTTTATAGGCACTACCTCATTCAACCTCATAAAAATCCTTGCCGGTGAGTCCTTTCATTGTCTCCATTTCCCACAGCTGAGAACTGATTCACACAGCTGCTGCCATCCTTGCTCAAGGTCATACAAAGCTGGTCAAAAGGAGAAGGAAGTCTAAACAGACAGACTTTCCCCAGAAACTCTGCTACTCATGCAAATATTTTTTCCCCTAAAGAGTTTGTACACAGTTTAAAGAAAAGCTCTTAACTGCTTCAATCATCTTTAAATATGTTCCTTTCAAAACTGTAGAATGCCTCTTGGAAGCCTCATGTTAAAGGAAGAAAATGACTGATAATCAACCCCAGATCTAACTGGGTTGCCTCTTCGACTGATTGAACTTCATAATCAGTAGTCTCAAGTGATACCAACATATCCAAGTGTACCAACCAAAAATGAAGTCACAAGCACCGTGACATTAACGACATCGTGTAAGTATTTTAACTCTCAAGAACAACAGTTCGGGGATAATCACTAATTTTTAGACTTGACAAACCTCACTTAAAAATAAGATTCATTTGAATGGTTATGCAAATCACTGATGTCTTGCTCAAGAACATTTTATTAAATGTGCAAATTGGTCCCTAATAGAACTGGGCCTGACGCAGTCTGCTTGAAAGAGCCCTTCTGCAAAGGCAGGATGGCGAAGAGCTTGCGAGAGCAAATTCAAGAGACTCTACAAAGATTCATTTTTTTTTCTCTACTGTGTTAGGTTCATAAAGGATAATTCACAGATAAAGCAAGGGTCTTGAGCAGTTTCCCAACAAAACAAGAACTAAGACTTCCCAGACTCCATTAAAACACTCCTTAACATTTATGTGGCACTTTACATGTGGAAAACATTTTTATTTCCCTTATTACAATTGAGTCTCAATTATACTGGCAAAAGCAAGGCCTTGCAGAATTTTTTTCCCTTATGTTTTGTGTATTTCTTCTTTTGCCTTGATGCTAAGAAGCTCACAGATGAGCTGAATGATTCTGTGAGTGTGACAAGGCAACTGTCTGTGTCCCGTGTTGAGTCTCTGTTTCCATATCTGCTCTCTCCTTCTATAAAACAAGACTCAGAAGGGGTTAGAAGTCGGACTCACCCTGTTCTTTTATGGCCTTCCTTAACTGATTGCATATTTGAAGAAATAGCTTCTTTCTAAACAGGGTTACATTTGCAGGTACAGGGTTAGGACTTCAATATATCTTCTTGGAGGACATAATTGAACTTATGAAGTCTGGTTAACCTTGATTTCCAGCTCATATTGGAGAATGGTACAATCACTGTTGGATAGATAATGCCCCTAAGAATTCTGAGTATTGAATGAGACTTTTCTACCAGGAGGCCTGCTTTTGCCCGAGCAGAGTGAGGGCCAGCCACTATTCACTATTAAGCTATTATTACCCAGCGTGTATAATGTTTCATTCTAAAGCAGTTTTCGATCCTGGATGCACATTAGACTCACTTGGCAAGCTTACAACAACTCAGGAAGCCTCTTTCTTCAACTCAAGAATACATATCAGCATGTGAGTGGGTGTGCTGGAATTGTGTGCCTGAATATCATTTCAAATATTTTTTCATTTTATTTCTTTGATTGTTGATGTTGACAATGCCATTGCTGTTATGGAACTGGCTCACCCTATAGAGAATTTCACAGAGGCTGCAAATCACATGGAAGGGCACTGTCCATCTTTCTCCTGCAGAGCAGCTTGTGGGTTTGAACCACCTGCCTTGGGTTGACAGTGTAATTCTTCACCACTAAGCTACCAGGGCTCACTTATGTTGTCAAAACAAACAGCAAAAATACATACCAATCCAGCCAGTTCCTACATATATAATTCAGTGGCATTGATTATATTCTGTGAGTTGTGCAATATAGCATAACACAAGATGATATAATGAATAACATAAATGCTTTGGCCAGGAAGGTTCCTATCTGACCTTTAATTTGCTGTAATCCATCTGATTCCATAAGTTTCTGGATTTTTGTAGCTATCCTTTTGGTCAAACATTCTTCTAAGTGGTACAGCACTGTACAGTGGTAACTCGTGGTTGCTGTGATGCTAAACACTGACACTGATGTGTCAAATGCAATAATGGTTACCCATGGTGGACAGTGTTTGGTGGAGCTCCCCGATTAACAAGCTTAGAAGCCAGAGTAGCATCCACTTCTGAAACAGCTTGCCTCCGGAAACTCTATGAACTTGGAGAAAATGATGAAAGTTATCCAAGTGTTCAGGTCTTTCGTTCATAGGGTCGCTATGAGTCATCTACGACTCAACGGCTCTTAACAACTGTGTGTCTGACCCAACTCATGATCTTTCCAGTTGCCTTATATGTGAGCAAAAGTTAGAGAATGGAAAAGCAAGAATTATCTAGGTACACTGAAAATAAAATTTTTAAAAAGTCATACAAGTGTTCAGGTCTTTCGTTCATAGTGTTGCTATAAGTCATCTAAAACTCAACGGTAACTAAAAACAACAACATGCTAAAGTATTGTTTCATTTAAAAAAAGACATCAGGGGAAGTTTAGGGGTTCACATTTAATGATTATTTCAGTGCTATAGTTTCCACGGGTCCAGAAAGCCTAGAGTCAATGAGGATTCAAAATCATGCTCTGTACTAACCTCACTTTCATATATTCTTCTCAACTATTACTAGTCTGTCAGTTTGCCCTCCTGTAGTGGCTTCTGTGTTGCAATGATGTTGGAAGGTATGTCACTAGCATTCCAATAGCAGCAGGCTCATCCACGGTGGAGAGATTTTAGAGGACCCTCCAGATTAAGATGTACTAAGAAGCACCAGAAGTGGCCACCCACTTCTCAAATCACAAGCCTTGGGAAACCCTACGAAGAGCACAAAGACACTGTTGGATCTAGTGTGGGAACATGAGCCCCTCACAGTGGAAGGCACTCAAAATGCAACTGGGAAGAACCACCTCGTCACGTAATCTACTGCACTGAATCAGATGGAGTGAAGCTTTCCCCCAGGGAAGGAGCTTCATTTACTAATATGGCAAGACTCAAAGTGAGGGGTTACATGCTCAGCTGCTCTCCAAAAAGCTGATGATTCAAACCTACAAGCTTCTCCACAGGATAAGTCAGCTTCTGGAAAAATGGTGGCCTTGGAAAGTCTATAGGGAGGTTTCGTTCTGTCCTACAGGGTCACTAGGACTCTGAATCAAGTCAATGGCGATCACTTAGACATTTATAAGTCCAAGTTTGGAAATCATTGAGGACCCAGCTCTGTTCTGGTTCTAGTTATCTTATTAGTGAATTGACACATACTACTTATTGATGTTGTTAGGTGCCTTCAAGTAAGACTCAGATTTACCCCATGACCAACAAATGTGAACTCTGTCCTATCCTGTGCCATCCTCACAATCTGACACACTCAAGCCCACTGGTGCAGGCACTATGTAAACACACCTGGTTAAAGGTCTTCCTCTCCTTTGTCATCCATCCACCCACCCCTTTCCAAGTATGATGTCCCTCTCCAAGTAAAAACGTGCCCAAACCCAAAGTATGTGAGGCAAAGCTCTGTCATCTTTGCCTCTAAGGAGCACTCTGGCTGTATTTTCTTTCCAAGATGTATCTATTTGTTCTGTTGACAATCCACGGGATATTCACTACTCTTCAACACCACAGTTCAAAGGCATCAGTTTTTCTTCTGTCATATTTATTCACTGGCTCTCAGATTCTTAGGAAGTAACTGAAAAGTTTATGGAGGAACACTACTTATTATTAGTATGAGAACTGCATTCTCAACAATTAGCCATATGCTTTGATATTTTGTGCTAGCTTTACCAAATGTGATCACCACGTAGGGAGCCAGTGGAGCTAGAAAACAACACAGAAACAACTTGCAAACCCTTAGACCTCTTTAATCTTCCTGTTTCAGAATCACTATGACCAGCTGTTGAATTTGTGCTGAGAAAAGATAAAATGGGGTGGATTTTCAGAGAGCCTGCATGTAAAAGCCTGTCTAAGGACATTTTGTCTTTTAAAAATTGGATACTGGTTTCATGTCATTACTGTCTGTCAGTTGGAAGCTGATAGAACCTAGTCATTGTCTTTCAAGTAGTCTGAAACACCTGTTTTAGCTGTTTCAAGACAGTAGCGGTCTAGAGGGCAAGAGTATGGGAGACCTCTGTGGTCACGTGTCTTTCCGTTTAAAGACAAAGTTAGAGTACAATGTCTCAGCTGTGGTATTAATGTGTATGTCTGCAAGTATGTCAAAAGTGAATGGCTAGATAGAGTAGTGAGCTTGCACCGTGACTTGCTGGCTGCAAAATACTACTGGGAGTGGGAAAGAAGTGCTTGTCATCAAGAAGCCTCTATCTCCAGTCTTAACAATACAAATAAATGCCTCTATAGTAACCAAAACAGCATGGTACTGGTACAATGACATGCACAATAGACCAATGGAACAGAATTGAGGACCCAGAAATGGACCCAGCTATCTATGGTCAACTGATAACTTGACAAGGAAATAAAACCTATCAAATGGGGAAATGACAACCTCTTCAACAAATACTGCTGGCAAAACTGGACTTCCACCTGCAGAAAGCTGAAACAGGATTCAACATCTCATACCATACACAAAAATCAACTCAAGGTGCATCAGAGACCTGAGACTAAAGCCCAAAACCAGAAAGTTCATCAAACTGGGATCAAGCTTAGATGGACTAATCTATAGTATAAAGAGACTGCCAAATAAAGCCAGAAAGGCACAATCTGGAGAAGGCATAAAAACCTTTTTCCAGCAGAGTAAAAAGAAAACCTGATTGGGGAAAAAAATATTTGGCAATGCCATATCAGACAAGGGTTTCATATCAGAAGTTTACAGAATCCTACAGGCTCTCCACAAGCAAAAGACTGACAACACCATTATAAAATGGGCAAAAGACATGGAAAGATTTTTCACAGAGGAAGCTATTAAGATGGCCAACAGACACATGAAGAAATGCTCAAAATCACTGACAATAAGAGAGATGCAAATCAAAACCTCAAGGAAATGTCATCCCACGGCAGGAGCAGTGGCAGATTACCAGGACAGCAAGTAATAAGTGTTGGAGAGGATGTGGCGAGATAGGAACTCATATACACTGTTGGTGGGATTGAAAACTGGTATAACCACTCTGGAAGGCAGCGTGGTGTTTTCTCAGAAAGCTGAACATAGAAATTCCATTTGACCCAGGTAATCCACTGCTTGGAGTAGACCCCAAGAAAATAAGAACTGAGGCACAAACAGAGATTTGTACACCAATGTTCATAGCAGCTGTCAGGGACCTCTCCACAGTGCTGAGAAACAATGAGGTCAGTCTGGAGCCCAAGGTGCACCTGATCCAGTCTATGGTCTTCTCAATTACTTGCTATGCATCAGAGAGCTGGGCAATGACTAAGGATGATAGGAGAATAATCAATACCTTTGAGTTGTGGTGCTGGAGAAGTATGAGAGACAAGGCTTTGTCATTCTTGCCTTAAGGAGAATTCCAGCTGCACCTCTTCCAGAACATTCTTTTGGCAGTCACGTATATAAATATGTGGTACACAGATACACAGCATATAGTTAAGTGAGCCTTCCAATTACTGTCATTAGATACTGCTGAGTCTGGTACAGCATTCATGGACAACAGAATGGAACACTGCTTGGTCACATGCCATCCTGAATCACGGATGCAGCTACTGGTTGAAAGTGTTTCTATTTTATTCTCTAACAAGTACGTTGTCTTTCTCCAGGATGAACCTTTCCCGACAGCATGCCCAAAGGACATCAAGATTTCACTTAAGCCATTATTCCTTCTTCTCTTCCAACAGCTCCCACTTGTAATGGGAACATCTACCTTGAGCAAGTCCCACCATTTTGGAAGCAGATAACTGGTATTATATTCTAAATGTCACAGGTTCACAGATGAAGAGGGGCTTTGTCTCAAGACGGAATGTGAACGTGGGTCAATTTAAGACTATCTAACTGGAAATATTGTTCACCATTGTTATGTGCTGTCAAGTCACCTGTGACTCATAGCGACCCTATATGTACAACAGCTCTGACACCTGCTCAGTCCTGAGCCAGTCTCACTGAGTCCAACACAACCATCCCCATTGCCCTAGTTACTGTATCAATCCATCTCACCTAGGGTATTCCTTTCCTTTGCTGTCCCTCTACTCTTCTGAGCATAATGCTCTCCTCCCAGGACTGGTCTCTGCCACATGTCCAAAGTATGTAAGACAGAGCTTCAAAATCCTAGCCTCCAAGGAAAAACTTGGTTTCACCCTCCCCAAGGCAGACCTATTTGTTTTCCTGGCAGTCCATGGTATGTTCAAGACTCTTCTCCAGCAACACATCTCAAAGGCATCAATTCTCCTTCTACCATCCTTAGTCGTTGTCCAACTCTCTGATGCATAACAAATAATTGCAAAGACCATGGACTGGATCAGGTGCACCTTAGTCTCTAGACTGACATTGCTGCTTCTCAGTACTCTGGATAGGTTCCTAACACCAAAATTACCTAATCCAATTAGTCTTTTGATTTCCTGACTACTAGGGACAAGAGTATTGACTGTGGAGCCAAGAAAGCTGTAACCGTTACCAACTTCAATTTCTTCTCCATCCATCCTGGTGCTGCCAATTGGCCCAGTGGTGAGAATCTCTGTCTTCTTGATGTTGAGCTTCAATCCATATTGAAGACTACACTCCTTGACCTTCTGTAGCAAGTATTTCTGTTCTTTCTCAGTTTCAGAAAGCAAAGTTGTATAATCTGCATAACATAAATTGTTGAGTCTTCCTTCAATCCTGATGCCACATTCTTCCTCATATGCCCAGCCTCCCGAATGATCTGTTATGCTTATAGACTTAAAAGGTATAAATAGGGAGGGCTGGGCAGGGAGAAAAGTGCAACAACGAATGAACGGAAATCCAAAATCTCTGTAAATGTTCATTAATATTAATAAAATAAAAATGTATAAATAGGTTTTTCATAGATGCCCCTTATCAGTTTCAAGAATTCCCTTTTTATTCCCATTTTAGTGGGACATTTTACCATGAGTGGATTTTGAATTTGTGAAACATCTTCTTAGCACTTACTGAAATGCTAACATAGTTTTCTGAGTCATTCTCTGAATATGGTGGAGTGCATTGATCAGTTTTTAAATGTAAACCTATTTTGAATTGTGATGAAACCCCATTTTGTCATAAATCATTTTCCTGTTTACACATTGTTAGCTATTTGATACTATTTTCCAAGAGATATTTGTGTCAATATTCATAAGTTATATTGGACTGAAATGTCATTCTTTTCTATTTGCCAAGTTATGATATTACAGTTATGTTGGTTCATAAAAATGAGCTGTGAAGTAGCACTTTTCCCTGTTTTCTGAAAATATTGAAGATTGGAGTTATTTCTGCTTTGAATGTCTGATAGGTTATTCTGGTAGCCTATTGGGTCAAGAATTGTACAGCTAACTCAAAAGCCATACCTCTCTGGCAATTCGAATCTGAGTTTTGCAGGAGAAAGATGGGGAATCTCTTCCCATGCAACTGACAGTCCGTAAAACCCATTGGATCACACAGTCACCTATAAGTCAGTTCTGTTTTGATGACAATAAGTGAGTGGCAAGAAAGGTTTTTTTCAGGATGGTTTTTATACATTCTTTTTTCAATAGAAATGGACCATTCAGATCATTTGATTTTTTCAGTAAATTTCCTTTTAAATTTTTTGTCTGACTGATCAAAATTAATCAAAGTACTGAAGAGCAATGGTGTCTCTTTGGAGACTAAGGTGTGCCTGATACATGCCATGGTCTTTGCTATCACTTGTTATGCATCAGAGAGTTAGACAATGACTAAAGAGGATAGAAGGAGAATTGATACCTTTGAGCTGTGGTGCTGGAGAAGAGTATTGAGGGTACCATGGACTGCTAAGAAAACAAACAGACTCACCCTGGAAAGGGTCAAACCGGGCTGCTCCTTGGAGGCAAGGATTCTAAGGCTCTGTCTGACATAGTTTGGACATGTTGCAAGGAGAGACCAGTCCTTGGAGAGAGACATCATGCTTGGGAGGGTTGAGGGACAGTGCAGAAGGGGAAGGCCCTCTATGAGGTGGACTGATTCAGTGACTGGAGTAATCGGGATGGGTGTATTGGAGACAGTGCGATTGGCACAGGATAGAGCAGAGTTTAGGGCTGTTGTACATAGGGTCGCTATGAGTCACAACTGACTCGATGGCACATAACAACAACAACAATCAAAATTACAAAAGTTGTTGACATAATTTTTTCATATTATACTCTTGATATCTATAATACCTCTAATGATAAACTCTTCTTTATTATATTGATATTTTCTGATTTTCAGTAATTTTACGTGATCAGTATAGCTAGGATTCTATTTCGTTCATTCTCTCAAAGTACACACTGACTTAGTTAATTCCTTCTACTTATCTGCTTCATCTTTCTGTCCTTATTTCTTTTCTTCTGCTTACTTTGTGTTTATTTTCTTTTCCCAAGCATCTTAAAATAGAACATTAGTTCTATGATTTTATATATTTGTATTTAATGTATTTTTAAATACAAATATCTAAAAATATAAGTTGCCTTCTAAACATTCTTTTATATATGCTTCACAAATTTTGACATGTTGTGTTTTCATTATTATACAGTTCAAAATATTTTCTCATTTCTTTTGAAATTTACTCTTTCAGTAGTGTATTGGTTTAGAAGTATGCTGATTCATTTCCAGCTATGTGAAGTTTTTCTACATATATTAATATTATTGCTTTATCCTTTGATTCAGCTATGATCAGAAAACATCTGCTGTATTATGGAGATCTGAATATCTCTGTCTTAGTGAATGTACTTCATGCCTTTGAAAACAATGTTTATTCTACTGCTGTTGAGTGTTAGATCAAGGCAGTTGATATTTCTGCTTAGATATTTTACATAGTTTATTGGTCCTTTGGTTTTTTCCCCCATTAATTGCTGAGTGATCACTCTTACAGTCTTTGAGTAGGTTCTGATTCATAGTTGACCTTCCTGTGGGTTTTCTGAGGCTATAAATCGCACCAGATGAGACTTCCTGTCTTTCACCTCAGAGCAGTTGGTGGATCAACCAACCACCAGAGAATTGAGGTTGCTGATACAGAGATGTAATCACCAGGTTACTTAGAGCAAGGTATAAAAACCACCTAACCACTGATCATAACTTGGAATTGTCTGTTTCTCGCTTTAAAGTCTGTCAATTTCCACTTCATATATTCTGAGGCCATTAGCAAGTGCAGACTCATTTCCCATTTTTATTTCTTCGGGTTAACTAATTGTCTTCATTGTAATTATTGAGGTAACCTTCTTTTTCAATGGAAAAGTTCTTTGTTTAGAAGACCCTTAAAAGCCAGTCTGATGGTCCACGCATATGGTTTGTGTGGCACCAGGTTTTTCAAATATTCACTATCATTCTAGATGTGTTTTTGAAAGTGCCTTTTAAGTCTTCCTGAATATTTTTGGTTTTTAAAATGAGACTGTTTCATTAATTTTAATTTAATGTAATATTTACATATTTTGGGTTATGTTTACCATTTTATTATTTTTTCTCTTTGTGTTCATTCTCTGTTTTTCCCTTCGTTCCCTCTTTTTTGCCTTCCTTCAGATTTCATGATTTATTTTAGCATTTCATTTCAATTTTCAATTAACTCTTGAGGCAATATCTCTGCATTGAGAGAAAGATTTATATGTTGAAAAAGAACTTAGTCTCTTCTCTTTATTATATTAATATAAAATATATTAATATGCATATTAACATATAACTATAATTGTTTTAGTTTATCGTTTTATTTCTTTCCTTTTTAGTTTTCTAAAGTTAAATTATTCCTAAGAGTATTTTGTTGGGGGCAAACAGTAAGGCTATTAAATGTCACACTGAAGGTTTTAGACCCATTTCTAGTATTTGTTAAATGACTAAGGTGCTATCTGCAAAGTAAATGTGTAACTTTGGGCATGGTAAGGATAAAACAAATTAGGTAGTTTTCTGTCTATTTTTACAATAATGGTCTTCTGCAATATTTGTCCTTATGAGACTGAGGTAGTTTACGCAGCATAATGCTCTCCGGTCTCCTCCCAAGTTAGGAAGTATTTTTCAAAATCGTTGCTCCTGAGTGCTGCATAGTATTCCATTGTGTGAATGTACCACAATTTCTCAATCCATTCCGTTGTGGTTGGACATGTGGGTCGTTTCTATGTTCCCGCAGTGGTGAATAATGCTGTTGTGAACATTCGTGTACAAATTTTTGTGGCTCAGGTCTAATCTCCTCGGGCTATATGCCTAGTAGTTAAATAGCTGGGTCATACGAAGTTTCTATGTTCAACTGTTTGAGGAAACACCAAACTGCCTTCCAGAGTGGTTGTGCCATTGACTCAAGAGGTAAAGGAGTGGGAACAGAAGGGTGAGGATGGGGAGGAGAAAATCAGAGTTGCACCATTTGGTGGGTGGAGGGAGGGGGTAAAGGAAATGGGAAATACCCAGTAAGGGTCTAAAAAGACAGGGTAATTATGGGCATAATCCAATGGTGATTAATTTTATAAAACAAAATGTATAAGAATGATTGTATAAAACACAATGTGAATGAAGAATAGTGTGAAACACAACGTATACAAACTTTGTAAGCAAACCAACATAAAAGAAACATTTTTTTTAAAAAACCCAACATAAATTAGGCAGATGACTTACACAGAATTTCAAGTAAACACAAAAGTATTTAAATTCTGACTCCAGGATTTGCTAGCCATGTTACATAACAGGACATAAAAATGTCTAAATGTTCACTATATTTATGTGGGTCAATAAAACAGGGAGCATATGAAAAGCAAAAACAACACAATTAAGTAGCTTATAGGTATATAATTAATATTACTTATATTGCTATTGCTCAGTTTCCAATGAGAGCGAAAATTCCTTCTCAAAGTTACACAAATGTTATAATTCTAAAATTTTGTTGAGAATAGCCCCTTTCTATTTTCTCAACGCTTTTTTTGTTGACCAGTGAAATAAATGAGGCTGGGGTGAAGGGAACCATGGGGATAAAGAGGAAAATGGAGGAGTGTCTTTTCAAAGTTTCCCTCATTCTTTTCCTCGTAAACAAACTGGGTATCAATGATTACATGAAAACCAATAAAGAAACAAAACCCCTTACCAGCTATCTCAATAAAATGTCATCTACAAATCTTCCATCACCTTCCTTTCATTGACACTTTCTAAATGTTGCTTACTATTAACTCTATTTCCTCAACTGCTTCTCACTGCCAATCCTTTCAGCCAGACTTTCAGTCTTAGCATTTCACCAAGCAGCTATCATCTAAGATCTCAAGGTATTTTTCAACTATCTCTTTCACTATATTAGTGTAGCTCATGAAGAATTGGTCTGCTAGTCCAAAGGACATACTTCTTTAGCAGTTCAAATCCCAACTCCCATATCAGTCCTGTTCTAGAACAGTGGCATTATACAGTATTTGTCTTTTTGTGGCTGAGATATTTCACTCAGCTTAATATCCTCCATGGTCACCTATTTTGTATAATATTTCATGAGTTCTTGTTTTTCATTGCTGCATAATATTTCATTGGGTGAATATACCATAGCTTCTCTTTCCATTCGTTTGTTGATGGGCACTTGGGTTGTTACCAACACTTTACCATCATGAACAAAGCCGCAATAAACATAGGTGTGCATATATCTGCTTGGGTGGTGGTTATGGTTTCTTTGGTGTATATTCCCAGTAGTGGAATTGCTGGGTCAAATGGTATTTCTATTTCCAGCTTTTTGACACTGTCTTCTGTAGTGGATGCACCAATTTACACTCCAACCAACAGTGAATAAGGAAGGGTTCCAGTCTCTCCACAACCTCATCAGCATTTGTTGTTTGCTGCTCTGTTGAATTTTACTATTCTCGGGGAAAGATGGTATCTCATAGTTGTCTTGATTTGCATCTCTCTTAGAGCTAGGAATTTTGAACATTTCTTCATGTGCTTTTTGGCCATCTGAATATCTTCTTTGGTGAAGTGTCTGACCCTCCATTGGCTTTTCAGATGCTATAAATCTCATGGGAGGAAATTGTTCATCTTTCCTCTGTGGAGCAGCTGGTGAATTTGAACTTCCTGCCTTTGGATTGGCAGTGCCAGATCTTAGTCACCAGGCCACCAGAGCTCCCTTGGTAAAATAGTGAACTAGGAGAAAAGAAATTTTGTTGACTGGATGAAACAAACATAAATGGTAAAATATGGCAGGGTATCCTCTAGTTTCCAGCTACCTTAACTACAGACCCATGGTCTTGCAAATCACTAACAGCTATGGGACTAGAATAAGAGAAAGAGTGCCTCCCACACTGGACAGTAGGAATTGAGGCAAGCAAGGCTTGTGGCAGCAAGACCCTGGTGAGAGTGAGACTGTGGTGTTGGAGAGACTGTGGCATTGCTGTGGCAAAACTGTGACCTGAGGATTTTTGTATTTGTGCTGGCCACAGTTAAAAGTGTAGCTGTTCTTGCCAGATGTTTGAAGGAGAAGCTGACCTATATCTGCTCTGAAGGAAACCTTGTTGGATGATTTGGACTTGACTGTTGAACCGAGCCTGGGCTTATTGAGGAATTGTGCCTTGGAACTGTTGGGCTAAAGCCTGGACTTTTTTTGGATGATATTTTTTGCCTCTTCCACTCTTTCTTTCCCTAATAAATTCGATTGTTGGTACCATAAAAAAAAAACAAAACACAAACATATGGCAGGGTATAGAGGTTTAGGATGGCTGTATGTGTTGAAAATGAGGGGGGAAGGCTTCCCTCCTTGGACTGATTTAAAAGGACAATAAAATAATTTTATTATGACTGTGAAAACATGGTATTTACATCCTATTAGTTCATGATTTCCATTACAGAGAAATCTAGGCACATTTAGAGTTCTGCCTTCCAAATTCCAAATTGGTTTTCATCCAAAACCAACTGTAAGTTATACCAAAAAACAGTGTCTCACATCCAACTGCTACAGTGGCCATGCAGGAAACCAAAACACAGGGATGTGCCCTTTATGTGGATTTTCAGCACAGAATGAAATATTGCTTTGAGCCTTCCAAATCTCTCTGTAATACAGTACTGACAGATTGGGAAGTTAATTCATAACCTTACAACCTTTGTGTTCGCAAAAAATCACCGGAAAGGGGCTCATCTTTAAAAGCATGCCTGAACCATCCAGATAGTTTTATATGTACTTGTACATGGTGCAATCTCATCTTCTCTCAGCTCTTGTTATCAGACATCTCTTTATACATGTAATTAAAATAGTCTATCACTGCTCTGACATTAACAGCAGCCTGAAACAGCTTTCTCCTTCAAAGGCATAACATCTCATTTGTCAATCAACAAAACCTGAAGGTATCTTTTAAAATTTGCTGAGCAGAGCATACAATGAACTGCACATCATCTCTATCTATAGATTAAACACTCAATCAAGAGCTACCCAGAGCTAAATTGTTAGGAGGACATAGCTTATACACTGCGCCCTGTTGAAGGGTTTCACAGTTTCTCAAAGCTGACAGTAAGTTTCAGAAATAGTTAAGACAAAGCCAAACAAAAACCAAAACAAGGCTAAGCTGTTTTGAGAGAAGAAGATAAGATTGTTTCTGTGTGGAGACTGACAAAACTATTTTTCTTTCATCATACAAATAAACTGCTCCTTCTAAAAACATTTTCCTAAAGAAAATACAAGATAATTCTCAAATTAATTAGCAAAACTGCCTAAATAAGAGAGAGAGACATGTGTTATCTGGAGCCAGTCTGTTTTCCGGTCACCATGACTGAAATGCCACTCACTTTGGTCTCTTAAAATAGTTCCTAAAAATAAAATGCTGTCTGATTGGGCTAGAATATTAAATCACTTCTAAGTAGTGCTTAGAGCCATATTATATAACTTTCACACAGGAAAAAGCCAAACCCCTGTTAAGATGAGAGAGGTGATTTCTAATGAGGAAATGGACTGAATTATGGTCTGGGAGGTCGCCCACCAAAGATGAGAAGAGGGCAATAAGCTCTTGGATTTATTTGGTTGCAAGTAGGTATTGAAATTAGAGGTGATATAATAGAATCCAGATTTCTAGAGCCATTGAGGTTGGAATAATTCCCCAAGCCACTGACCTGAGACAATCCTTCACCCTGTAGCCATAAACCAAGCATATCCCCTGAAGCATTATTTAAACTAAACAATAGTCTAGCTTAACTAGTGAAAAATCTCTATACTGTGAATCTGTGCTCTTTTTAATAAGTTATTATAAATAACTGACAGTAACATGAAAGGTTGGATAGAAAGCTTAAGGGGAAATTAATGTGTGCCAATAAGTGAGAAATAAATAGGAAAAGTAGGGTGAGAACTGCTGTATCATTTCAAGAATATAATTAAAGTATTACATCCTTTTTTTTCCTAATTTGGTGTACCATCGAATTGGATCTGACTGGCACAGGAGGAGTCTGCACCTCCTTCCCCAGCAGAGCAATCTGGTGGATTTGAACTTAGCACATTCAGGATTGCAGTGCAGCTTCTTGCCACTAGGCCACCATAGTTCCCTTGAAAGCATTACATTCTTAAAGCATTTAAAGACTATAGTCTTCAATATGGATTGCATCTCAACATAAGAAAACAAAACCCATCACAATGGGACTAATTGGTAGTATCATGATAAATGGAGAAAAGACTGAAGTTGTCAAAGATTTCCTTTTACTTGGATTCACAATTAACACTCATGGACACAGAAATCAAACAATATACTGCTTGGGGAAAATGTGTTGCCAGGAACGTATTCAAAGTGTTAAAGTGTAAGAAAGTTAATTTTTAAAGGGTTAAAGAGTAAAGATGCTACAAAGAAGAGATGCTTTTGAATTGTGATGGTGGTTAAGAATGTTGAATATACTATCAACTGCCAGAGAAATTAACGAATCTGCCTTGGATTTGACATCAGGAGAACTAGTTTCTGGGCATGGAAATGACGCTTGAGAAGGATTCTCAATGAGCTGGACTGACACGGTGACCAAAACAACGGGCTCAGACTCAGCACCAACTCTGAAGACAGTGCTGTACAGGCTACGTTTCAGTCTCTTGGCTGCTGTGAGTTGTAACTGACTGTATGACACCCAACTCCAATAGTGCCATTGTATTATGTACACAGAATTTGTTGAAATGGTGTATGTGATGTTATATATAAAACAAACCAACAAAAAAGGAAAACAGTAACTCCCATGATACATATATAGATACTCTCCCTCCCAGAAGGTGAAACTTAACCGCAGAGCCCATTGAGTGTGGGCTGATTTAGTAACTCCTTTCAAAGTAGAGACTGTACCAAAGGGGAATGCTAACTATTCCGTGGAGAAACCCACCACAGGCTACCTTAACCAAATGATCGAGGTGATTGTCACCAGTAATCAATCATCTTGATATGATATGCATCCTCATATGTGATGGGAAGGGTATTTTGCCTTTATCTCCCTTATATTCTATAACCTAATCTAAACATGAGGAAAATATCAGGTAAATTCTAATACAATGATATCATCAAACTATTTGGCTAACCAAATTCCCTCACTTCCCTCTGCCTCCACTCACCAGGTTTTGTTATCCTAGTGATTTCTTCCTCTCCCCACCTTCGGCCTCTTTGCACTTCCCCTTTTGGGCCTTCATACTCATTTTACTAGTTATCCTTCTATTTTAACGATAATGGTCTTATGCGGTATTTATTCTTAGGAGACTGAATTAGTTCACTCAGTATAATGCTCTCTAGATTCTCCCATGTTATATAGTATTTTACAAAACTACTGTTCTGTAGTGTTGCATAGTATTCCATTATGGGAAGAGCCAATGGGGACCTGAAAAGATGAGGTAATAGTTGACATTGATCAATGGTGATTAATTTTATAAAACACAATGTCCATGAGTGATCATTCGAAACACAATGTGAATGTAGGAATTTGTGAAATACAATGTGTGTGAATGATAAACAACATATATGAAAACCAATATAAAATAAAGTAGGGGAAATTATTTGGCTAGTGCTTTTCAAATGTGTCATAGTCATTGAAAACAAGGAAATGGGGAGCCCTGGTGGCCTAGTGGCAAGGAGTTGCACTGCAATCCTAGAGGTACGCGGTTCGAATTCACCAGATGCTCTGCTGGAGAAGGAGGGGCAGTCTCCTCCTATACAAGTCAGATCCGATTTGATGGTACACATACAAAATTAATAAAATAATAAAAACCAAGGAAATGTTAAGAACTAAACCAATGAGCCCAAGGTAATATGGTGGCTAAATGCAATGTATGGATCCTGGAACATGAAAAGGACATTACTGGAGCAACTGGTGAAACCCAAGTGAACTTTAGAGTTTTGTTAACGGTAATGTGCCCTTTTTAGCTTCTTAGTTTTGACATATGTACCACAGTGCTGTAAGGTATTAATATTAGCGGAAGGTGGCTGTGTGGTATACGCAGAGTGTATACAATCTTTGGATGGGTCAGTTGGCTCTCCAACTACTAATGTAACCAACTGGCAGACTGAAGTCACAGAGGCAAAGCTATGGAGCTCAGCTGTACTGTGCGATCCTTGAGGTGGAAGCAAGCAGACAGTGATGGGAGAGCAGCAGAAATGGAGACCATCTTCTTTTGTTAAGATTGTAGGCTCTAAAAGGGTGAGGGAGAGAAGTCCTGTGAGAAGAAAGGACTACTGCCCCATTCTCAGCCTATGAAAGTAAGATCTGAGGGCTGTGAGCAGGAGGTCTGAGATAGGCCTCATTGTCCTTAATGAACAACTGTCCATTGCCTCATACTAAGTTCATATACATTACTATCTTACAATCACACTGGGCATAAAGCAGCTGCTACACAGGTGTGGACTGTTGTGTGGATATAAGCATTCTCTTCTGGGAAAGCTCTACAGCCGTTTACATTCTCCTGTGACTCTTGAGAGGCCAAGAGCCTCACGCTCAAGACTGAGGGGGAATTCCATACCAACCCAGAAGCGAGGCTGCATTAAGTTGATTTAAGGCAAATAAAACAAGTGATTTTTCTCACACATATGAATGCTTGGGCTGAGATTTATATTTGCTACATCAGTTTATGCCCAACCTGAAGCGAGTTCTCCTCTGAGGATGAGAACTAATCTATACGGACAGTGCCCAGCCAACTCTCCAGACTCCCGCCAATTATGGGGAAAGAGAGTTGGGGAGTGCTGCGCAGTGAAAGGAGTGGCGGTGCTGACCAGCCAGGTGACTCTGCTGCCTACTAACAGACAGCCGGAGTGGGGTGAATTGATTCAAATCCTGTCCGCAACCTCAGGGCTTAGGGTGCAATGGAAGAGGCAGCAAGGGTTACACAGTCTGCTGAGTTGCCAAGCAAATAAAATAAGAGCTAATGAACAAGAACCATAAACAACAAGTAGATAAAAGAATTTACAATCAGATTTTGTTGTTGTTGTTGTTGCTGTGAGCCATCAAGGCAGAACTGATGCACGGCTGACCCTCCAGTGGTTTTGCAGAGGCTCTAAACCGCACAGGAGGAGACTGCTCATTTTTTTCCCGTTAGGCAGCTGATGAACTTGAACCATGTGTCTTTGGGACTGCAACACAGCTTCTTAGTAAAAGAGGGAAGCATAATTTGTTTACACCTTTTGCCAGGTAACTGAAATCAACGGCAACACTTAAAGATTTGCAACAGCTCATGAAGCCCTTCTCTTGTTTGTCGTTGTTGTTATTAAGTACGACTCCTGGTGACCCTATGAACAACAGATGTGAATCTTGTCCTAGCCTGTGCCATTCTCACACTTCCTGCCACATTAAAGCTCGCTGCGGCAGTCATCAGGTATGTCCACCTCTTCCAAGATCTCCCTCTCTTTTGCCAACCCTCCAATTTCCCACACCCTTCTCTAGGTCCCTCAAAGTCTAGGTAATAGGTTTTCTTTTCTCTATCTTGTATTTTTAAATGAAAAAGAACTAGGAATGTGACTATTTTGGTTCAGATCTGTCACACAGTAAAGAAAAGCTATTTAGTGACACCAGAATCAGGTGTTTTATGAATGTGTGGATTCATTCCAGGAACATTTTTAGAACTGACTCTCTCCAGAACCTTGGAGGAAAAAGACAGTGAAGGCGCACATCTTAATGTGTCCGGAGCTCTTTACAGTCGGCAGAGGAGCATTTACCTTGATTACTTTTATTGATGAGCATAACACAATGGGGGCGGGGGGAAGGTTTCCTCAATGTTTCCCACGTGAGAAACTAAGGCTCCGAATGCTAGTCTTTTGCCTAATATTTGATCTTGTAAATGACAACACTTAAGACTTCTTTACCAGTCAGCTTTTTGCATGAGTGGTTGTTGTTGTGTACCATTAAGTCACAACCAACTCGTAGCTGACCCCCAGCAGGATTTCTGATGCTGTAACTCACACTAGAAGAGACTGCTCAGCCTTCTCCTGTGGAGGAGCTGGTAGATTCGAACCCCGTGCCTTTGGGTTGGCAGCACAACTCTTTACCTCTGAGCCACCAGAACACCAAGTGATAGAACCATTAACTTTCCCCTCTAATAGTCAGTATAAGAGAAGACATTTATATTGGGATGTGTGTGTGTGTGTGTGTGTGTGTGTGTGTACGCATGCATGTAGATGTTTGCAGTTAGTTATATTGTCCTTATATTTTGGCCACCACCTTAGTTACCTAGTACAGCCTCAAAAGAAACTCCATAGCGGGTGGCTGTAAAGAACAGAAACCCATTTTCTCACAGTTCTAGACAATCAAAATCCAACTCGGGGTCTTGATTGGGTTGATTCTTCCTATGAGACTCTTAATTTCTGGTACTTGCCAGTGGTCCCTGACATTCTGCAGCATTTCTTGATGTTCCTGGGGAATCTGCCTTCCCCTGAGCTTAGGTATTGATGTCTCTACTGCCTTTTTGTTACTGTGTACTGATGAGTTGAACTGAGGCGTAGCTGGCCCTCCAGGGGTTTTCTAGAAGCAGTGATTAGCACGGGAGTTAATTGGACATCTTTTTTCCTTCTGAACAGATGGCATATTCGAACCACGTACCTCTGAGTTGACAGGACAATGCCTTACCACTAAGCCACCAGAGAGCTCTCCTTGGAGGTCAGGATGGAGAAGCTTCACCTCACATACTTTGGACATGTTACTGGGAGAGGCTATTCCTTGGAGAGAGAGATCATGCTTGGAAAGGTCTGCGAAAGGGAGGAAGTACCTCAAGCAGATGGACTGACACACGACTGCAGCAATGGGCTCAGTGTCTCAGAGACGATGAGGACAGGACAGGGTTCAAGGCTGTTGTTCACAGGGTTGCTATTGAGTTGTACTCGACTCAAAGGCACCTAACAACAATATAATATTCTTTACATTTCTTTCTTTTTACCGTGTTTAATTTGGTGCTTGTTGGCCTTGACAGCCACAATGAACACAAGTGTGTTGTTACCTTCTATCTTCTTCATGGCTGACTCAGTGGTCAGGGGAAATTTGATGATGGCATAGTGGTCAAGCTTGTTTCTCCTGGGGGCGCTCTTCCGGGGGTATTTGGGCTGCCTTCAGAGTCTCAGCGTCTTAGGCCACCGGAAGGTGGTGACATGCAAATCTTATTTTTTTGGCTGTGGACGCCCTTCAGGACGCCTTCTTGGCGTTTAATGCCTTTGCTTTGGCTTCAGTTTTGGAAGGGGCAGAGGCTTCCTTCTTCGCTTTTGACGCCATGTTCATAGAAAGGTTATTATTCTTTAAATTTCTTAGAGGTTATTTAAGTTTAAGAACCACCTTTCTATATTGTAACTTCATTAACATAACAAAGACTGCTATTTCCAAACTAGGTAATATTTACAAGGGTTAGAATTACAACATATTTGTAGGGGCCACAACTCAATCCTTAACGGCCAGTATAATATTAATTGGCATTCTTGTTTATAGAACCATACTATGGGGGAGAATGCATAGGAGATGCCCTACTAACCAAAGATGGCATTTCTTTAACAGCTCAAACACATCAGGGGTCCCACCACTGGAGAAAGATGGACATTCCCTCCCAGGTGATTAGCAGCCTTTCAAGTCCAATGAAGGGTCAGCTATCTGTCTGTTTAATGAATTGAGTTAATCTGCTTACTAACTGTTATGGCCTTCTTTACTTCTTTGCTAAATTGTACGCCCTGCCAGCCTCATGATCTCTGATGTGCTTCAGCCCATTGTAGTATGACTGTCAATGTGTCGTTCCGCCTCGTGACAGTCTTCCTCATCTCTCTGACTCTCTCTCTTTCCCGGCATGTCTTTTTCCAAGGACCGGTCCTTCTTGATAATACGCCCAAGGATGTGAGCTAAGTTCTCACTGGCCTTGCCTCCACGGAGCACCTCAGCTGTGCTTCCTCCAACACAGACTTGTTTGTTCTTTGGCAGTTCAGGGGATATTCCGTACTCTTCCTAACACCACAGTTAAGCGTTATCCATTTTTCTGCCATTCTTATTCCCTGTCCAACTCTCAGATGCATAGGAAGTAATTGAAAAGACCACAGCTGGGATCTGTGCACCCTAGTCTTTAAACTGACATCTCTGATCCTTAGAACTTTGGAGAGGTCCTTGAGGATGGCACAGAATAGGGCAAGGTTTTTTTGGGGGGTTGCCATGAGTGGGTTGCCATGAGTCTTACTCAACTCGATGGCACCTCCCTTCCCCTATCTGGTAACCATCCAAGAACGATTCTGGGTGTAAACCTTTCCTTAGCTTCTTAAACCACAGTATTACACAGTATTTGAGGAGCTCAGCTGCAATTTTGAAGGCACACAGTTCAAATTCACCAACTGCTCAGTGGGCGAAAGATGGTCGACCTCCCATACAATTAACTACCTCAGAAAATCCACTGGGTTTGGTTCTGAGTTGATGATACGCAATAACAACATACAATATACAATATTTGCCCTTTTGTGACTTATTTCTTTCACTCACTAGATGTATCCATGCAATTCAGTATTTTGTGACTTCCTTACTGGTTTTTTTTTTTTTTAGTTTTGCACAGTCCTATGGTGCATGAATGTCTCAGTATCTTAACCCACACGTCCACTGAGGAGCACTAGGGATGATCCTCTTTGATGTTAACAATATAAACTATTATCAACATATTGGAGTAAAATATCATTCTAATGGCATAGACTGAGAAAGGAGACACTATTGGATCAAAATGAAAAAGATCCATATTAGAAAAATACCTTCTAAAATGATATCTCTCTTGTTTCCTAAGGCATAGTTTGTTTGCAATGCCTGTATTTATGTTATTAAAATTCAGAATTTCTGAAGACCACTAATTCAATAGTCATTTTCATTTATAAGAGAAAACGCTCTAATCAGACAGACACTGTTCCCTCCTCAGGCATCTCGCAGATTTTGTGTACGTGTGTGTATGTCTGTGCGTGCGTGCTATCACAAGGCATCACACAATCAAATAATTTTATTGGATTTGGAAGCAGACACATAACATACTGAAACCTGGGCATCTGAGAGTACAGTTTGCAGAGAACAAAGCATGCTACAGAAATGAATTTTTTCACCCCTCTTTTCCAACCTGAGGCTATTTCTAAAAGTAAAACACAAGGGCTTTATTTTACTTTGTGCTTTCATTTCCTTTTATGCCTTATGTTTAATTACATGACAGGAGCAGAGTGAACACAAATTCTTGCTGTTCCATAAAGAGACATTATGGAGATCCTTTTCATTTAAAATCTTCACTTGCATTGTTTGGAATTCTCCAGGACATTAAACAATACCCACTCACTTATGCATTCAGTAGCTGGAGGTCAGTCTCTTGTGTGAACCAGCAGGGCGAGGTTGATTTACATGGTGATTAACTATTTTAGCTGGGATGCTTGCTTTTCTTTGCATCAGGAATGGGGAGGCTTCTGCTCACTCGCGCCATGTTCTTTCTGGAGCGATGACGAAGCGCAATTGTTCTCAGGAACACTTGGTTAGGCTAATCTCTATTATCAAACACATTCCTGGACACACACACACACTCTCCACTTTTTTCTAAATTCACATTCGCTTAGTCCTGTCTATGTTTTTTGCCAATAATTCTACCAGCTGGTCTGTGGGAGATGTTTGCCAAAATGTTTGAATTTCCCTTCTGCCCCCTCCAAACCTTTGTTTCACCACAATAATAAAGGAACAAATGTTCACGTTTTCGAAAACTTTACCATTTGCAAGAAAAACAAAAACTCAAGTGCATTAAGTGTGTACTTTCTGGGAGGTAGCCAAATAGAAACAGATGTTTCCCTTTTTTTTTATTATTGACTTTTTGTTTGTTTGTTTGTTTGTTTGTTTGTTTGTTTCTGAAGTTGAGGCTATTCAGGACACATTTTCTTTTTCGAGATGACTGATTCTCAGCCTCAGGATTCAATGTCATTAAAGGAATGATTTTCCAGTTGTATCTAGCTTATGCAAAAGGTAATGTGTTTCCTGATATTTGAGATTTTTAAGAGGAAGTATGTGGCAATAGTCAAACAACTCCCAAACAGAAGGCCTACTCCTCTGCCGTTCTCTCTCACTGTCATCATTCCAGAACCTACTCATAGCTTACTCTCTAAAGGGTCTTTGGAGGCAGTCAATGTTTCTCCCATGGAGCAGTTGGTGGATTTGAACCTCTAAAGAAGTGCCACCTTCAGGTTAGCAGCACAACTCTTCATGTCACTATTCTTCATGTGCCACCAGGGCGACCAGGACGCATAGCGACTCAATGACACTAGGCCAGAAACCTGCCCTATTCTGAGCCAGCCTCCTGATCGCCGATACACCTGTCTCCATTTCCCCAGTCACTGGGTCAATCCATCTCACCCAGGGTCTTCTTCTCCTGCACTGACCCTCTACCCTTCCAAGCATCATGTCCTTTACGAAGGACTGGTCCCTCCTGGCAACATGCCCAAAGTATGTGAGATGGAACTTTAAAATCCTTGCCTCCTAAGACATCCTAAGGACAGCATAAATAAAAAAAGACTTATCAATTCCAATTAACCATCTTTAAAACATTTATATGTTTAAGACACTTATTAAAGAATAGAAACTGAAGCCACAAAATGGGAGAAAATATTTGTGAGATATATATCTTATAATAGGTTTTATATTCCAAATACATAAAGAAATTTGGCAAGTCAAAACTAAGGCAAATATCCTGAGGTGTTTTGTTTTGTTGGTTTTGGTTTTTAACAGCAAGTTTTCTGATCAGACAAGTCAGTCACCAAAGAAGGCAGGCAAAAAATCACATGAAATGGTGTTGAACATCATTAATCAGCAGGGAAATGCAAACTAAATTAACAATGAGATACTTCATACCCACCAGGCATTAAAGTGACAAAATCAAGTGTTGATCAGGTTATGGAGCAACTGAAACTCTGATAGTTGGAATAAACTATACTACAGAAGTCACTGGGAGCGCCTCAAGTGCAGCTTGAGAACCGTCATAAATCCACTCCTAAAAATAAGCCAAATACAAAAACAGCAACAAACAAACAAACAAACTGCGGCACCTTTTTGAGAACACTAACTACCAACGGCCGCAGCAGTGTGAGAAGTGCTAACTACTATGTTCCCAAGTGCCGAACCTTGGTAAGAACAACAGTGTGGGCCTTTTGAGCTTGAGCCTCTCCTGTTCCCTGCTCTCCAGATGTAATGTAGTGTTGGAAACCAGTAGCTTTTAAGTCATAGTCCCTGCGCAACCAAGAGCTGTACAGTCACGGAGTGGGCAGAGTGGGTTGGGAGCCTCTCTCAGACTCAGAGTCCTGTCAGAAAACGACCTCAGATCTCCCGGAAAAACACTCCTCGTGCTTTTATATCAGCTGATCTGCCAAAGTCTTGTTTTCTATCAGGCGTTACAGGATTTCCCACATCTCCCGTTCTGCTTTTCCTTCCTAAGTTCATCTACTACTACTCATCATCTTCTCCACTACCTTTGTCACATTGGCCTTGATATTTTTTCACAAACATGCCTGAACCTTATTATTATTATTTTTTTTTTGCTGTTCTTTCCATCCAGAATAACCTCCCTCCAGATACTTTGCCACTTTGAAGTCTTTGTTCAAATGTCACCTCATAAGAGAAAGTTTCCTAGACTGTCTTATATAAATTACCATCTCTCCCTCAACTTAGGCACATACTATACACTGCTCTATAATACTATCCATTTCATTTCTCTCCAGAACACTTCTTTCCATATGAAATATATTCTACTTAGGGGATTTTGGATTGTATGTTTTCCCTCAGTAAAGTAGGAGCTCTTTTCTGTTAAGATTTTTCTTTATTTCTGTACTTTCCCAGCCCCCAGAATGCTGTCTTGCATATATTTGTTGCTGTTACATGCCATCAAGTTGAGAATGTCTCACAGCAACCTTGTCAACAGCAGATGTGAACCATGTCCTATCGTGTGCCATCCACACAACCTCCGCCACACTTGAGCCCTACACAGTGACTACTACAGTCACTGTGTCAATTCATCTGGTTGAGGGTCTTACTCTCTTTTGCGGACCCTCTACCGTCCCAAAGGTGATGTCCTTTTTCAAAGAATAGCCTCTCCTAGCAATATGGCCCCTGTATGTGAGATCAAGTTTTGTCATCTTTGCCTCCAAGGAAGACTCTGGCTGCAATTCTCCAAGACATATCTGTTTGCTCTTGTAGCAGTCTATGGGATAATCAGTGCCCTCCTCCTACACCACAACTCAAAGCCATCAGTTCTTCTTCTGTCATCATTTATTATTCATTGTCCAGCTCTCAGATACATAGGAAGTGACTGAAATTACAATGGCCTGGATCCGGCGCACCTTAGTCCTCAAAGTCACATTGTTGTGCCTCACTACTGCAGATTATTTCCAATGCAGTTCACTTTCTCATCTCCTAACTGCTACTACCAAGTGTGCTGACAAAAAAATTCTCATCACTGGACCAATAGACAACATCACAAAGGATGGAGAAAAGACTGAAGCTGTCAATGACTTCATCTTACTAGGATCCACAGTCCACTTGGTACTTGCATATATCAGGTAATAAATTTTGTTAATGAATGGCACCATCTTTCTGTCTTAAAACACTTTTGGAGTATATGATACAGGCTTGTCTAACCCTACAAAAACAATGGGAAGAAACTGCACAACTCTAATGTATCCATCTGTTGTATCTCACATTTAAATACCACATGCAAAAAAAAAATTAAATAACACTAAAATGTTCTTGACAATTCCACCAATGATTTCCATATTTTCCAAATCTAATTGCCAATTCTAAGACCCTGATCTATATCTATCAGCAGTTGTTGATAGTGTTGGTCACTTCCTTCCTAAAATATTTCCTTCATTTGGCTTCTAGTAACATCAAATTGATGCACCTGGTTTCTTACTATTTCATTGTCTGTCCCTCAGTCTGTTGTCGTTGGGTTTGTTTGGTTTTTTGGTGTGGTTTTTGGTTTTTTTTGCATTTCCATCCATTTTTCTTTAACATTGTTATGTGGCAAGAACATCCAAGGACTTAACATTTCTGTCCACCAGAAAAAGAAAGGGACAAGGAAAACTCTTTCCCTCCAGCTGACAGAGGTAGGCCTTAACCCTACTGACACCTTACATTTGAATTTCTATGTCCTAGAACGGTGACAAAACAGCTATTTCTTTGTAAAAGCTATTCACTTTGTGGCATTTTGTTATGGCAGTTCAAAGAAACAAAGACAATATCCATCATTTATTTCTCATTTTTATTCATCTGTAGAGCATAAGTTCCATTAGTGCAAGTACTTTTCCTGTTTTGCTCACCTGTCTGTATCTAGGATATAGAAACATTCCTGGGAAATAATAAGATTTGAACAAATATTTGATGAATAATTAAATGAGCAAGTAAATATATACATATAAAAACCCCACTGCCATAGTCAATTACATGTATAAAGTAATGGATATGCAGCAATTCTGTTTTATCTCTGGGTTGGTGGAACAGGCCATTTTGCTTCCTTTTTCTTATATGCATCTTGTGCTTTTTACTTAATGAGAACCTATTGATTTTTGAATGCAAAAAAATGTAATTAAAATTGTTTTCTAAAAGTATTGTATAGTTCATATTCCCAAGTGGATTAAATAGTTCAACTCTAAGGGCCAGGATGCTGGTAACTCATTTATAAATCAATTTTTCGGTGCCTCAGAAGTCCTCAGTGTGGTAGGAGAGGGGCATGCTGTTATGACCCACTGGCACACAAAATGAGTGGAAAACTAGACAGAGGAAATCTAAACTGTTGAAATACCACGCAGATACTGACGATAAGTAAAATGGAAGGGGTGTAAATGAAAAATACAAGGCTGGATAATAGCCAAATTGTGTATTTTTTTTTTAAAAATTTGAGATGTAAAGAGCTCTTTAGCAAGTTTACTGGAAATATTTAATAGCACATTGCCCCATGAAGGTTATAGAAATATGCTATTTGAATCTATAGGAAGAAAATGATCAATACACAGCTTCAGTAAAAGAAAACCTGTTTTGTTTTCAACAGCTTTTTTTTTACCTTTGTCATTTAGATTTTCAATCTTTGCAGCATAAGATCATGAGACCTGCTTTTTTCTCAGTCCATTTTAATTCAATCATTATTATTGATCACAGGCTATGTACAACGCATTCTGTTGGGTGTTGTCGATGAAAGCAAGATGAATGTAAAATTGTGTCCAATATTCACACATTTATAAAGGAAGCAGCTGCATGCACAATTAAACATCAAACAAGACCAACAATTCTGCCTGTTACAGAGACAAGGGCATTCAGAGTATTAGAGAACAGATTTATTTCAGGTCAGTGTTTGGAAATGAGTGTCTTGTAACACTTAGGGAAAGAGGTGAGTTGAGCCATAAGGACAGTAGGATCTTAACAGACAGAGAGGGGTAGGGAGTTGGGAAAGGGCATTACTGGTTAAATGAGCAGACTGAGTGAAGACCAAGAATTAGGAGAGTTCAGTAATAGAAGAGAGGCTGGGATGACTAAAGGAAGGGCCTTCACTGGAGTGAAACTAGAGAGAAGCCTGGAGAAATCACACTGAATCATCGATGTGCTGTTAGATCATTACTATCCAGTTCTCAAGAAAGTAAGCCTTGATTTGGCTTGCCAATTTCTGTAGTGGAAACAGGCCCACTACGGGTCATTTCAATGAAAAGGGGGCCCTGGTGGCCTACTGGTAAGAAGCTGCACTGCAACCCCAAGGCCCACCGTTCAAATCCAGGGGAGAAGAATGGGCAATCTTCTCTCCTCCCATGCAATTTACTGCCTCTGAAAACTCTCTGGAGGGTCAGCTATGAGTTGCTTCCAACTTGACAGCATGCAACAACATGAGTAATGCCAAGCTACCAACATATACCACTGACCTCAGGATTGGAATGAGATATTCCCAGTGAGCTCTAACAAGCTGCGATGAACCAGCTCCACGGCACTCCAGCGATTTGGGTAACCTGTGATTTGAACACATTTCTCATAGGAATAAAATGTTACTGGAGGGCTTGGGTTTTTTAAAGATTTTTTTATTTTATTATGTGTGTGTGTGTGTGTGCCGTCAAATTGAATCTGACTGGTACAGGAGGAGATTGTCCCTCCTTCTCCAGCAGAGCATCTGGTGGATTCGAACCGCATGCCTCTGGGGTTGTAATGCAGCTTCTTGCCACTAGGCCACCAGAGCTCCCTTACTGGAGGGTTTTGAGCCAGGGTATGACACAACCTCACATGTTTGAGTGAGGGCAAATATTGGAAAGTTTCACAAAAGCTTAGAGAGAGAGCCTAGTAGAGAAGTTAAGCAAAACAACAGGTTCTCTGAAAAGTCCAGTTGGGAGATAATGAAGGCCTGGTTTAAATTAGGGCAACAGGAAAAGTATGCACATCAGAAAGTGTCAAAGACTGAACAATGGGATGGGGAGGCAGCTTGCGGCTTTGGTGCCTGGGAAGATGGTGATGCAATCCACCAGTATAAAGGACAGAAGAAAATGCCTGTTGTGTTGAGTCTGTGGTAAAAATGAAGGGTGGAGAGAAGGCTACTTTGATGTCCTTAAGTTGGCATTTAGATTGCATAAGGACAATCTGGTGGCCTCGTATGTAAGGAGTTGCACTGCCAACACAATGGTAAATGGTTCAAACACACCAACTAAGAGAAAGATGAACTATCTTCTCATACAACTTATAGCCTCTGACAACCCACTAGAGAATCATCTACAAATCAGTTCCTACTCGATGCCACATAAGAACAATAGATTGCATTGATTTCCTTTTACATGGGTCCATGATCAAACCCACGGTAGCAGTAGTCAAATAAAAACATGCCATGTATTGGGAAAATCTGCTATCCAAGATCTGTCTAAAGTACTAGAGAGCAAGGGTGTCAGTTTAAAGACTAAGGTGTGTCTGAACCAAATAACGGCATTTTCAACTGCTTCTTATGCATCTGAAAGTTGGAAAATAAGGACGAACCAAAACCTTTCAATTGTGATATTGGAGAAGAGTATGGAATAGGCCGCAGATCGTCAAAACAACAGAGGACTAAGTACAATCTTGAATTGTACGTACAATCA
Organism: Elephantulus edwardii; assembly: GCF_000299155.1. Classification (NCBI taxonomy): domain Eukaryota; kingdom Metazoa; phylum Chordata; class Mammalia; order Macroscelidea; family Macroscelididae; genus Elephantulus; species Elephantulus edwardii. The sequence goes on from NW_006399766.1 coordinate 27,179,270, forward strand.
AGGTACACCTCAGAGGCAAGGATTATAAAGCTTCCTCTCATGTACTTTGGATCATTTGTTATGAGTTGCCAGCCCTTGGACAAGGACATCATACTTAGAAAAGTGGAAGGTCCGAGAAAAAGATGAAGACTTTCAACAAGAAGGATTGACGCAGTGACTGCAACAACGGGTTTGAGTGTGCCAGACAGTGAGACTAGCAGAGGATTAGGCAAAACTCGGCTCGGTGGATTGCTGAGTCATAGTTGTCTCAAGGATGCCAAATAACAATTCGCTTGTTGTTATTGTTGGTGTGTGCCAATGAGTCACCTGCAACTCATAGAGATGCTGTGTACAACAGCTCTGAAGTCTTCCCTGTCCTGAGCCAGTCTGACTCCGACACACCTACCCCCGTTACTCCAGTTACTGTATCAGTCCATCTCATCTGGAGTCTTCCTCTCTTGCACTGTCCTTCCACCTTTCCAAGAATGATGTTCTTCTCCAAGGACCGGTCCCTACTGGCAACAAACTCAAACTATGTGAGATGGAGCTTCAAAATCCTAGCCTCCAAGGAAAAATGTTTTCTTGGTGGTCTATGGTATGTTCAAGACCCTTCTGTAGCACCACAACTCAAAGGCTTTGATTCATCTTCTGTCATCCTTAGTCATTGTCCAGCTTTCTAATGTATAGCAAGTAACTGCGTGGATCATGGCCTGGATTAGGCGCACCTTAGTCTCTAGACTGACATTGTTGCTTCTCAGTATTCTGGAGAGGTCCCTGACAGCAGATTTTCCCAATGCAATTCGTCTTTTGATTTCCTCACTGCTGGTGTTAAGACTCTTGATTGTGGATCTGAGCAAGCTGTAATTACTAACAACCCCAATCTCTTCTCCATGTGTCATGGTGCTGCCAGTTAGCCCAGTGGTGAAAACCTTTGTTTTTCTGATGTTGAGCATCAATCCATATTGAAGACTATAGTGCTTGAACTTCTGCAGCAAGTGCTTCAGGTCCTCCTCAGTTTCAGCAAGCAGGGTTGTGTCATCTGCACAACGCAGGTTGTTGATGAATCTTCCTCCAATCCTGATGCCACATTCTTCCTCATAAAGCCCAGCCTCTCGGATGATCTGTTCTGTATACAGATTAAAAGGGTTTGGAGACCGGACGCATCCCTTACACAACCCTTTTTTGTGTTTGTTTGCTCTGTTCTGAAGACTGCTTCCTGGCCCGAGTACAGGTTTCACATGAGCACAATCAAGTCTTCTGGGATTCCCATTCCATATTATATACCTTCTGTCAACATGTTCTTAATCACCACATTTAATAATTGTAAAAAATTTATTATAGGTATATTATTATTTACTTACCCATTTCCTGTTTTTTGGACATCTAGATTGCATCCTGTTTTTCTTTTTCTGTACAAATAAAGTTGTAATAAACATCATTGGATTCAAAGCATGTTTTCTTTTTCATTGGATTACTTCCTTATTTCCCATTTCTACTGATAGAAATGCTGGGTCAAAGGACATGCAGATTTTATGGTTTGATTTATACTGCCAATTTGTTTTCCAAAATAGTTATACTAATCTATACTTCAACCAGCAAAAGTATATGAGCTTCATGGGATTCTTGCCAACACTAAGGTCAATTTTCCCCTACTCAGTTGATTTATATAAAATAATTGCTCATTTTAATTTTCATTTTATTTACCAACAAAGTGGGATATTGGCATGCTGATTCTATGCAGTTGATTCTAAAGATTTCTTACTTTTAAGAAAACATTTGCAGAGTATTTTAGCAAGTCTTTAAAAGTCTCATATATTTTCTTTTTTCATTTAAACTATATTCTGCCTATTACAAACTAATCATCAGCTATGTTTCCTTTGTAACATTTACCACTGCCTTAAATTGCCCTTTTCCCCATATACTTCATTATTTCTTTTCAGGTTTCACTTCCAAAATGTAAGCATCCAATATAGATTGTTCCTTCCACCCTCCGCTCTGGTGACATAGTCCATAGGGAGTGGACTACTAACTCAAAGGTCTCCCCTCCCTGGCAGGTTGAATCTACTATAGACTCTGTGGAAGAAAGATGGGAAAGCTCATGCCCTGTGATTTACAGACTTGGAAACCCAATGGCATGTCAGCTATGAATTGATTGGTTCTGACTTGACAGAAATTGTTATTATTGTTATGTGCCATCCAGTTGCCTGCGACTGGTAGTGACCCTATAAACTCTACTTTATCCCTTGCCAATCTTATTGTCTCCAACACACCCATTTCCCCAGTTACTGAATCAATCCATATCATCGAGGATCTTCCTCTCCTGCACTGTCCCTCCACCCTCCCAAGCGTGACGTCCCTATCCAAGGACTAATCCTGACTTGCAACATGTCCAAAGTATGTCAGACGAAGCTTCAGAATCCTTACATCCAAGGAGCCTCCTGGCTTCACTCTCTCCAGGACAAACTTGTTTTTCTCCTAGCAGTCCATGGTATATTCAATACTCTCCTCCAGCACCACAGCTCAAAGGCATCAACTCTCCTTATATTGTCCCTAGTTATTGTCCAGCTCTCTGATGCATAGCAAGTAATTACAAAGACTATGGCCTGTATCAGATGCACCTTAGTCTCCAGAGTGACATCACTGCTCTTCAGTACTTTGGAGAATCTGACAGCAGATTTCCCCAATGCAATTTGTCTTTTAATTTCCTGGCTGCTTTTACCAAGAGTGTTGATTGCAGAGGCAAGCAAACTGAAACTGTGAACAATCTCAATCTCTTCGCTATCTATCATCTTGCTGCCAATTGGCCCAGTGGTGAGAATCTTTGTTTTCTTGATGTTGAGCTTCAATCCATATTGAAGGCTGCAGTCCTTGACCTTCTGCAGCAAGTGCTTCAGGCCCTCCTCAGTTTCAGCAGGTAGGGTTGTGTCATCTGCATAACGCAGATTGTTGATGAGTCTACCTCCAATCCTTATGGCACACTTCTTCTCATAGAGCCCAGCCTCCTGGATAACCTGCTCCACATACATATTGAAGAGATATGGAGATAGGACACATTCTTGATGCACACCCTTCCCAATATTGAAACATGCAGTGTTTCCTTGCTCTGTTCTGACAACTGCCTCCTGGTTCAAGTATAAGTTTCACATAAGCACAATGTTCTGGGATCCCCATTCTTCTCAGAGTCAGCCACAGTTTGTTGTGATCTACACAAATACCTTTGCATAGTCAATGAAGCACAGATAGACATTTCTCTGGTACTCTCTGCTTTCAGCCAAGATCCACCTGACATTAGCTATAATATCTAGTGCCATGGCCTCTTCTAAATTCAACCTGCACTTCAGACAATTCTCTGTTGATGTGCTGTTCAGTCGTTTTTGGATAATGTCCAGCGTAACTTTGCTTGTATGTGATATCAATGATACTGTTTGATAATTTCCACACTCTGTTGGGTCACCTTTCTTTGGAATGCGAACAAATATAGATCTCTTCCAGTCAGTTGGCCAAGTGGTTGGTTGTCCTCCAGATTTCTTGGCACAACTTGGTGAGCACATCCAGGGCAGCATCTGTTTGTTGAAATATGTCCAATGATATGCCATCGATTTCTGGGGCTTTGTTTTTTTGCCAATTCTTTCAGAGCAGCTTGAACTTCTTCATCACCACAGGCTCTTGCTCATATGTTATTTCATGAAATTCTTCTGTGTCCACCAATTTCTTTTGGTACAATGACTCTGTATACTCTTTCCATCTTCTTTTAATGCTTATCATCCAGGAAGAATGCAAAAGGTCATGACAAAGACGGAGAAGGAAGAAAAGACAGAGGATATCAGAAAAACTCTAAATATTGCACTGGAGAACTGAGAAGACAAAGCAAAGGGAAGAAATGAAGATATTAAGGAGTTGAACAGAAGATTCCATAGGGCAGCATGGGAAGACTAAGTAAGGTATAATAATGGCATGTGCAAGGAACTGGAGTCAGGAAACAAAAGGGCCGAATTTGCTCAGCATATCTTAAGCTGAAGGAACAGAAGAACAAATTCAAACCTCGAGTTGCTATAATCAAGGATGCTTTGGGAAGTTGTTATTATATTGTATTTTCAGTGTTGGGAATGAGACCTGGCACACAGTAGGCACTTTATCAATACTTGCAGGTAAGGGGTGGGGGAGGGAAAGAAAACAGTCTATAATGGGCATCATAGAGCATAATTTCATTAATTAATTCCCATGAGATCTCCACTTTGGCTTGAAATGGTTACTGCTTTTCCTTAATAACCTCATTACTCTTAGTGAGTCTTTTAGATACTAAGAGAAATGAAATCAATGTGTCCATATCTTGTTCAATCTCGCTTCCGTTATTCTTAGTGAATTTATATTGACGCTGACCCAAAAAATGTAAGTTGCAAGGACATGGATGTGACTTTTATAATTAATCTGTGTCGTCTTCCCAAATACCCAGGGATATATCACAGACACACTGGAGAGTAAAAAATTATTAATGTTAATAAATGTTTTTATAATTTTGCTATTACAGGAAAAACAGGAGTGCCCTTTCCAGAAGGCTACATACCATATGACATTAATAGAAATATAAGACTATTATAGTAGTTATCACAAGAAGGCAGTGCATGCCTTCATCCACACAAATAAATGAGCTTGGAAATAAAACAACTGGAAACTACATTAGCCTGTATCACAGTACTTACTAGCCTAAAGCACCAGCATTACCTAAGTCATCCACCATCGTGTATGCTGTTATTGTTGTTTTGTTCCATTGTGACCCTGAGAATAGCATCTGCATCATCTGGCATGCTCAGGCCCACTGTTGGAGTCACTATGTCAATTCATCTCATTGAGGAGCCTCCTCTCTTATTGACCCTTTACCTTGACCTTTCCCAGCCTGTTATCTGTCTCCAAACATGTTCTGAAAGCATGCCCAAAGTCTGTGGGATGAAGTTGCACCATCCTTGTCTCCAAGAAGCACCCTGGTTGAACTCCTCCAAGATAGGCTCATTTGATCTGTCCATGGGATACTCAGTACACATCATCACCAACACAATTTTTTTTATAATTATATTTTATTAATTTTCATAAACATTTACAGAGATTTTGGGCTTCCACTCATTCATTGTTGCACTATTCTCTCTAC
>NW_006399766.1:27185626-27262806 GCF_000299155.1 Elephantulus edwardii
TGGCGCAGGAGAGGAAGACCCTTGATGAGATGGATCGATTCTGTGACTGGAGTGGTGGGAATGAATGTGTTTGAGACAGCGAGATTAGCACAGGATAGAACGGCATTTAGGGCTCTGGTACATAGGGTCGCTATGAGTCGCAAACAACTTGATGGCACATAACAAGAACAACCTCCTCTTCTGAATCCAGCTTGAATTTCTGGAAATTCTATCAACATTTCAGCCATTTTTAAAAATAATCTTCAGCGAGAAATTTACTTGCACATATTATTTTGCTCTGTAATGTCCAAATCATGCTGGATCACCTTATTTTTTTGGGAATAGAATACAGAACTCTTTCAGTTTTGTTTTTGTTAATATTTTATTACAATTTGAGTCCAAGTTCATAGATCACAGTAGTTTTTCATTCAACAATTTATAAATTTCTGTCTTCTTGTTGCTTGCCATCCAATCGAGCACGACTCTTAGCGACCCTATAGAACAAAAGCCTGAAGCCTTTCTTTAACTTTCATCATTTATAAAAGTTTATAGAGTTTCCAGAGGCATGTTGCTTAGGAAGTGGATGCCACTCCGGCCTCGAACTGTGTAGATCTTGACAACCAGAGGGAGGTAGTACAGCATTCTCTCCCGAGCACGAAGCAGCTCTTCGGTGTTGCTTTGCGGCCACTGCCATTTGCCACTGATGTTCATTCTTTTCTTCCATTATGGAAGAAAAAGAGAACACAGTCTGAATGACTTCTGTTAAAAACAAAACAAAGCAAACTGATATCTTTGATGTGTGGTGAAGTGTACTGAATGTTCCACATGCTGCCAAAAGAAAAAACACTAGTCTATGTTGGAGGATGTGCACCACTCAGAGGCAAGGGCTGTGAAACATGTCCTACATGCTTTGGGCGTGTTTCCAGGAAGAGTCAGTCCTTGGAAACGGATAAGCTGGGAGAAGGAGAGCATGCGCTAAAGAGAAGAAGATCCGCCGGAAGATGCTTACAACGCTGCACTCGAGCATTTGAGAGGTCTTGAGAACGGTTCCGGTCCGAGCGAGGTTTTGCTATTCACAGATTTGCTTTAAGTCACAGCTAACTCCTAAAAGCTGGCACCAAACAGCAGTTACTCTATCCCTTATCATCACTTGTATTTTTTTTTAAAGTTTTAAATTTTATTCTAATGAAAGTTTACACTGATTTTGGATTTCCATTCATTCACTGTTGCACTTCATCACTTGTATTTTTTAAAATGCTGGCACCTGCCATATTGGATATTTTTGTTTGTGTTGCTGTGCAATCATGAGAATGTCAAAGGAACCGGGGCATCAAGTTCATTGTTCTATCCCCCACCACTTAGAAAGCAGTGGTATAAAAGTTCCCTTTATTGGATGAATTAAGGTATTCATTCATGAAATTGATTTCTCAATATTTCCGGATTGACTTTTGCACAAATTACAGGGTATATTTTCAAGTGCTAGGAATAAAAATTAAAAATAAACAAGTATAAATGAGACTCGATTATGTGTCTAGAGGCAGCACGTTCCCAGTAGGCATATTTGTATCAGGGGGGAGGCTTAAGTCTCCAACTTTTTGTTCTGAAGATATAAAGTTTATCGGTGTCTGATTTATTAAGGAAAAGGTGCACTATTTGTGGCTTGGAGACTGTGGTGCGCCAAATAGTCTAATACCTTTGAAAAGCAAAACAATAGAAGGAAGACCCTGGGCAGATGCAGAGGTTAGGCTGACACCAAGGACCAAAGATATCACTCTCATCCCTTACTCTTTAAGAATCCAAGCTATATGAATTCTCTTGCTGACTGGCTTGGTATTTACTGACAGTCATTGGCAAGAAAGGATGACTAACCCATAGAATTAGATCGTACTGAGATTAGAAATCACATGATCTGGTGTCCTGTGCTCACACACGAGTTATGGGACTTGACTGAAGCATAGAAAAAGTCTGTGAGTCAAGATTTTAGAAAGAGTGCCTGAATGTGGAAGCCTCTACACATTTGGGCAATTTTAGGTTGTTTCTGGCAACAGTAAGAGTTAAAATCTTGGTAGACTGAAAACGACATTTCTTTGTTTTCTTTATTACTGACATGCCGAAGCAAAAACACTCTCTGTGGACTTGAAAATACCCCTTAGCTTTCTGGGAAATGAAAATAGGGGTGAGAAGAATGGGCAAGAGAGAAATGATGGGCTCTTTTCCCCATAACATGGGAAAGGCAGATAACGAGGAGAAGAGACATTTGATTGATTTCTTTTGTACTCAAAGTTGATGAAAATAGGTCATATTGATTATATGTGGATTGCCTTTGGTTGTTAGATTTTAATGATCTATTTATGTGCCTTCCCAACTAGCTTGTGTATATTTTTAGAACAAGTCCTGTTTTCTTCAGCTCTGTGCCAACTCTCACATAGTGCTGGGCACATAATAACAGATAGTTTCTAATCAATGTATGCTTGATCAACAAATAGATTCACTAATTCAGCAAAATGTTCAGAGGAAGGGCATGAATTCTAATGGATGTACCAATCTATTCTTTTTTCCCCTCCTTTCAGGTGACCTTTGAATTTCAAAAGCAAAAAAGAAAATTAACAGGAAAATGGAAAAGGATTATTTCATTGAACCAACACATATTGAGTGTTGCTAAGTGGTTTTGGAGCAACTAAACAAAATATGCTCCCCTCGTGACCTCTAGTTAGATGTGAAAATCTAATTATACCAGAGTCTTACCTTTAGTGGTTAAAGTGTTCTGTTTTAATTCAAATATCTTAGACTGCTACTTGGGCTGATACAAATACCAAACTATTACTCTGAATAATATAAGGGTCTCTGGTGTTATTGTGGTTAAAGCATTCAACTGCTATCTCAAAAGCATTGCAGTTCAAACTCATCAACCACGCCTTGGGAGAACAAGGAGCCAGTGTGCTTGCTTAAAGATTTACGACCTTGGAAACCCCATGGGACAGTTCTTCTCTGTCCTATAGGATATCTAGGAGTCACAATAGTCTCACTGACAGTGAGTTTATTTCTTTCTTTGGAGGTCTTATGGATATATAGATTATCTGTTGATAAAAATAACTTAAAGGCATACAGACTTTGGCATTAGTAGCATACATGTTTCTATGCTGGGGTATTTTTTTTAAGTGTTCATGAATGCTAGAGCCCATTTGGGTAAACACGATCACACTGATGTGTCAAACGTGATAATGGTGGGCAGTGTTTGGTGGAGCTCCCCGATGAAACCAAGCTTGGAAGCAGGAGTGGCATCCACTTCTGAAACAGCTTGCCTCTAGAAATCCTATGAACTTGGAGAAATGACCAAAGTTATACAAGTGTTCAGGTCTTTTGTTCATAGGGTCGCTGAGTGGTCTATGACTCAATGGCACTTAACAACTTCCCAATAATTTACCACATGCTACAAAATTACTTACACTTAAAAATTAAAGTATAGCACGGTCAAAATACTCCTTGTGAGAAATCATACTTTACTGTGTATTTTTGTGACTCATACATATTTTGGAGTTAAAATAGTCCTGGAATAATCTAATGGTACATTTCCCCTCATTTTTTTCTGTTTAATTTATTTCTCAATTTCATTATACATCAAACAGAACATTTTTAAAGTTAACAGACATGACATTTTTCCAAAGGGGGAAAAAACGTCCACATAACTCTAAGTATACTTCATGGTTTCTTTTCGGCATATGTAACACCAAGAGCTAGAGCTAACTTTGGCTTTGAAATAAAAAGGACCTAAAAAGTCAATTTGTCTATGTGAATAACCTTGATGCCAAAAGATCCACAAGTCTGAGAATGTTCAGGTGAAAGAGATTTCATCATGGCAACTAAAACTTTTTAAAAACTATAGTTGAGATCATTTATTGATAACATGACACATATTTCATGATCAAGTATATATATATATATATATATATATATATATAGAGAGAGAGAGAGAGAGAGAGAGAGAGAGAGAGAGAGAGTGTGAGTGTGTGTGTGAGTGTCTGGTATAAGAAACATTATGAATCTGAATACGGCAGACTTCAATGGAATGGACTGCAGAAGTTTGGATGTACGACAATAGTGATTGCGCCGTGCAGAGTTTGCTGATGGTAGAAAGAATACTGCATGTTCCCGTCCCAGTGCTTAAGTTCAACATGTCTCACCAGACTTCACAGACGGCAATGATCTGGACCCTAAGGAGCAGTGCTGCTCACCCAAAGGCAGTAAGTACCTCTTTGGTGATTCGAATCCACCAGCTGCTCTGAGACAGAAAGATGGGTCATCTGCTCCCGTGCAATCTACAGCCGCAGAAAGCCTCTGGGGAGACAGCTATGAGTAAGCTCTCACTCAACCGCGATTCGTTACAAGGGTTTTTTTGAGACAGACTGACCCTCTTGAATGTTGCCACAGTGCTGAAAGCGATGCCATCAGTGTTTCAAATACGCAGATGCACAGCCATTTCTCAGCAAAACTTCTTTTCTGCAAAGTTCAACACATTTCAGCAAAACTTTGAGGCTGAGGCAAACTAGGAAGAAGGGACTGGAGATCTACTACTTTTTCTTAAAAAAAAAAAAAAAGACAGTGAAAACTTTATGAATAGCAGCAGCTAGGCAGTGCCTCATACAGTGCCAGAGGCTAAGGCCTTATGGCTTGAAAGCTCTCAAAATACAAGCAGGGAAGAGCTGCCTCTGCCGAGGAAACTTCATAATGTGGTGAGACTGAAGCTTTGCAGATTTTCATTTGCTGATATGGCACAAATTAAAGTAAAAAGAAACCGCTGTAACTCTCCACTTATAATTGGAACATGGAATGTATGAAGTAGAAATGCAAGAAAATTGGTAGTCATCAAAACTGAAATGGAATGATAAATATCTATATCCTAGGCATTTGTGAGCTGCAATGGGCAAATACCGGTGACTTGGAATCAATCATTTGGTCTACTGTGCCAAGAATGACAAATTGAAGAAGAATGGTGTCACATTCATTCTGTAAAAGAACATTTAACATCTCTTCTGAATGCTTTTACAATGTGAAATTGTTATCAGAGTCACAAAATATAAGATGTCGGACTTATTGAATGGAAAATAAATTTGTTCTGTAAACTTCTGCTCAAATCACAATAAAAAGTTAATTTAAAAAATTTATCTTGAAGCACAACATTGTTTGTGATAGGAAAATATTCATATGCATGCAAGTAGAAACCAGTTAGTATAATTACTGTTAAATACAAAATATGAAGAAATTGAAGATTTTTACCAAATCATGTAGTCTTAAATTGGTGAAATATGCAATCAAGATGCATTGATGATTAGCAGTGATCAGAATGCATTAAGTGGGGAGAGGAAGACTCAGAGCTGGGAAATATGGCCAGAGAATTGGTAGGAGAAAAATGAGGCAGTCTTCAGCTGTGAAGATTTAAAGCCTTAGACATCCGTATTGGCCGCTCTATTCTCTCCTGCAGGGTCATTGTGTATTGGTATCAAGACATGGCACTGAGTTTGAAGTCTTTATGGGTAGATATTTAACAATACAGGAAGGATCAAAAGAAGACAAAAGGAATACACAGAGTCACTGTACCAAACGGAATTGGCAAACAGTCAACCATTTTAGGAGGGAGCATATGAACAAGAACCAACAGTACTGAAAGAAGTCCAATTGACTTCACTATCAATGCCCATGGAAATAGCAGTCAAGAAATCAACCAACAGATTGCATTGGGAAAATTTGCTAAATACCTTTTAGAGTGTCACAAAGAGGACAGGATGCACCCGACCCAAGTCACAGTGTTTCCTGTTACCGCATATGCATGTGAAAACAGAACTTTGAGTAAAGAAAATCAAAGAGGTGAAGCCTTTGAACACTAGTGCTGGTGAAGAATATTGAATAGTTCTTGGGGTGACTAGGAAAACAAACACATCTGTCTTGGACGAAGTGCTGTTAGGACGCTCCTTAGACAAAAATGATACCACACTTTGTCATACTCAGTTCAGAGTCAGTGAAAAGGAAGAAGACTCTCAATGGTACAGATTGACACAGGGAGCCCAATAGTGGTCCCAAACACTGTACCATCCTCACAAATGTTGTTACAACCAGGCGCTGTTTCATTTATTGTACTGTTTTACGGTTGTTGTTATGTGCCATCAAGTCAGCTACGACTCATAGCAACCCTGTGAACAAATGGTCTGAATCTTCCCCATTCTGAGTCAACCTCACAATCTCCAACTTACCTTATACTCCATTGCCGCATTCATTGTGTTGGAATCAGCTCATGGCACCTGACGACACCACCACCACACTAACAGGTGATTAGAAAGTGCAGAAATTTATGATAGAAGATGGTTCTATCATTACATTATTGTTGTTAGGTCCCATCGAGTCGAGCACAACTTAGAGCGACCCTGTGAACGGCAGATCTGAGCTCTGTCCTATCCTGTGCCATGCCCATCATCTCGGACACACTTGAGCCCATTGTTGAAGGCACTTTCAATCCTTCTTGTTCGAGGCCTTCTTCTCCCTCGCTGACCCTCTATCCTTCCAAGCATGATCTCTTTCCAAGAAAACGTCTTGCTTAGCTACATGTCCAAAGCATGAGAGGCAAAGCGTCACCATTTTTGCTTCCAAGGAGCACTCTGGCTGCACTTTTCCCAAGACACATCTGCTTGGCTCATTTGGCAGTCCACGGGATGTTCAGTGCTCTTCTCCAACACCACAGCTCAAAGGCATCAAGTCTTCTTGTCATCCTTATTTACTGTTCATCTCCCTGATGTATGGCAGGTGACTGAGAAGACTGTGGTCTCAATCAGGTGGACTTTAGTTTTCAAACTGACATCATTGCTCGTCAGCATTTTAGAGAGATCCCTGAGGGTGGACTTGCCCAATGCAATACGTCTCCCGATTTCCTAACTTCTGGTACCAACGGTGCTGATTATTGATTCAAGCAAGATGAAATCATTGGCAGCTTCAATCCTTTCTCCATCTGTCATGCTGACTGGTGGTCCTGGAGTGAGGACCTCTGTCTTTTTCATGTTAAGATTCAGTGCATACCGCAGGCTGTATGTAGTCCTTGATCGTCTGCAGCAAGCGTTGCCTATCTTTTTTCATTTTCAGCAGGCAAGGTTTTGTGTCATCTGCATAATGCAAGTTTTTATCAGTTTTCCTCCAATCCTGATAATACATTCTTTTTCATAAAGTCCTCCTTCAACTGTATTGGCTCAGCACACAGATTGAATAGGTATGGAGAAAGGGTACAACCCTGACGCACACCATTCCTGATTTTAAATCCACCAATGTTCCCTTGCTCTGTTCAGACAACGGCTTCTTGGTCTAGGTGTACATTTCATATGAAAACAAGTATTCTGGGATGCTCATTCTTCTCAATATCAGCCATAAATTGTTATGATCTACACAGTATAGATATTAGAAGTAGAACATGTTTGAGAAGTGGCATCAAGTTACTATGTATAGTTAAGACACATGGAGCAGAAGGAGTCAGAAAGAGGAGAAATAGAGAATTTGTAACCACAGGAAGACAAGTCAAGAACACGGCTGAGTTTGACACAACTCAGCAAAAATTAAAATTGAGTTCAAGAGTTTTATAAATAATCAGTAATCAGAGTAAAACAAGGTTGAGACACCTCCACCTTTGGGAAAGGCGAGCAATTTGATGGAGATCTGTTCAGTACCTGGTGTCTCACTCAAAAGTCACTGCCACTGAGTCATCACCAACTCATGACTGGCCCTCCATTGCCCCAGGCCGGAAATCACAGAAGATGAAATTGCTAATCTTTCTCACAGGGACATTCTGGTGGGTTTGAAATGCCAGAGAGGCCCAGCCTTTGAGTTAGAATTAACCTCCACTTCCCCTAAAATTGCCAGCAAGTGAATTCTGACTCCTAGTGACCCCATAAGACAGAACAGAACCGCCCTATAGAGTTTCTTTACAGAAGCACTGTCACATGTGGGCTTAAAGCATGAACCTTTCAGTATCAGTCGAGTGTTCAGCCACTGAATTACAGGGGCTCCTTGAGATCATGTATAGATTTCAATTGTACATAAAAAGAATTGACCTGAACATACCTGCACATTTAACACATTGCCGCACACCTTTTAAATGGACAACTGTGCTTAGAAACACATTTTCCGTCATTTGCGGCAACGTATTAAATACAAGAGCGTGCCAATGACTAAGTATTCTAGGTTATGCATCTATGTTACCCTGCTCCCTTTCCCTCTTGGCTGCGTGGCATGTAAATAAACCTGCACCCTAGAAGGAGGTGGTGCTGCTACCATGGTGCTGTAGGCTTTCGTGAGTCATTCTGGGTTCCTAGCAATCTCTGCACTTTCCTCCTTTGACTGGTCTCCACTACGATTGATGGCCCCAAGGAGAAGGATTCCTTCCGTCCAAAGGGGATGCAACAAGGAGGCAGGGGAGTCAGCAGTGTTTTCTCCACAACTCAATATGCATTTGGGAAATTCTCCACTCCCGGCATTGACAGTCTTGCTTATGGCAGCTTCTTTGCAATTACTTTTCTTTTTAAGACATGTACCTCTCAGAACAGCTCGGTCAAGAGAGGCTTTTCAAGGGGAGGCACTTCTGGGCCATTTTACAGCCACACTGACAGGCAAACAAAGAAGTTTTGTGACAAGGTCAGGCCACGGGGCAGAGGGCAGCAAGGGTTCTGGCTACAATCAGATCTGGTGAGCGTTGCTCCTTCTGCTGTAGGTCATAGTGCTCATATTGGGAAAGACATTGCAATATTTCATTATGGGTATACACCTGGCGAGTTTCTGCTTCCTAGACAATGCAGCCATGTTTCTGTAAGACTCGATTAGTGTCTTAACCCCTGAGCTGTTTGCGAGCATCTTGCTTCTTTCTCACAAAAGAAACTTGCTTAGGCATTTGCTATACGCATGGGAGAGAGGCTGGCTGGCTGCAACTGGGGCATGCAGCACATGTCCAAATATCTGCACAGGATTATTCCTGCACAATTTGGGACTGTTCAGGGCATACACTGCTATATACAAGCAGATGACACAACCTTGCTTGCAGGAAATTCCCCTTGTAATCATAGCAGGTTTCAGATTGGATCGGGTCATTTGATGCTAATGTGTTGAGCACCATCTCAATTTAACAAACTCAACCCATTGTCGTTGGGTTGAAGCCAACTCATAACTGATCACTCCCCCCTGCCCCCACCCACTCAGAGGCTGTAAACTGCATCGGGGGGGGGGGCGGAACTGCCCATCTTTCTCCTGTGGAGCACCTGGTGGAGTCCAATGGCCTGCCTTGGGTTGGCAACACAACTTCCTCTGACTACATCACCAGAGGTCTCTATCTCAGGTGCTGTTGTTGTTGTGTGCCGTTGAGTAGGAACCAACTCATAGCAGTCCCTCCTGTGAGTTTGCAGAGGCAGTAAATCGCATGAGAGGAGAGTGCCCATCCTTCTCCCACAGAGCAGCTGATGGATTTGAACTTTGGGATTGCACAACGCAGTTTCTTACCACTAGGCCAACCAGTAAGGTACAGCCCTACAGTCTAGTAAGGCTGACAAACAAGGAGGCAGAGATCTTGTCAAAGGTACTAATAGAACAAGAGGATGTGGTCACCTGTCACCTTCTGAGTCAATGCAGTCTTGGGAAGAGTCCTGAGGAAATTAGTGTATTATGCGTCACACTGCTGTTAGGTGCCATTCAGTCAACTACAACTCATAAAAAAGAAATACTAGATTGGAATCTTCCCTTATCCTCTGCCATAATCATGATCTCCAATGTGCTAGAGGCCATTTTAGTCGCTGTGTCAATCCATCTTGCTGAGGGTCCTCGTCTCTTTCTCTGTTCTCCTAACTTTCCCAGAATGAGGTCTTTCCCAATGACTGGTCTCTCCTGACAACATAACCAAAGTATGTCATACAAAGCTTCACCATCCTTGCCTCTAAGGAGCACACTGGTTACACCTTCTCTACTCTTTTGGTAGTCCATGAAATAGTCATACTCTTCTCTGACACCACAATTCAAAGCACCCATTCTTCATCTGTCTTCCTTATTCACTGTCCAACTCTCAGATGGGTAGGAAGCAGCTGAAAGTACCTAAGACTCGAACTGATGTCCTTGCTCTTTAACGCTTTAAAGCACCCCTTTACAGCAGATTTTCCCAATGTAACACATGGTTTGATTTCTTGATTATTGCCACCATTGGTGTTGATTATGGATCCAAGTAAATGAAATTATTGACATCTTCAATCTTGTTTTCATCTATCATGATGTCGCCTTAGTCTAGTGGTGAGGATTTCTGTTTTCTTGGTGCTGAGACTTACATATTGAAGGTTTTTGCTCATCTGCAGTAAGTGCTTCAAATCTTCTGCATTGTATTCAAGCTAGGTTATATCATCTTCACAATGCAGGCTTTTGACGAGCTGCCCTATGATCAGATGACACATTCTTCTTCATATAGTCCACCTTTGTTCTGCATACAGATTGAATAGATTTGGCGAAAAGACATGATAACCCTAAGCCTTTCCTGATTTTAAACCATGCAGTGTTTTCTTGCTCTCTTAGGACAATTGCTTCATGGTTTATGTGTAGATTTCTGATGCACATACATTATGTTTTTGGATTTCCATTATTTTTAATGTTAATGATAATTTGTTATGATCCAGACAATTAAGTTACTTTGCATAATAATTAATACAAGTTAACCTCTCTCTGGTATTCTCTACTCTCAGTGAAGACTCAGACTCATATGACATCAGCAATAATATCCCTGATACCAAAAGGTCTCCTAAATCCAACTTGAATTTCTGGAAGTTCTCTGTCGATGTACTACTCCAATAATTTTTAAATAACTTTCTGCAGGACTTTACTGGCTTGTGATATTAATGCTATTGTTTTATAATTTACACATCCTGTTAGATCACCTTTTTTGGAAATGGGAAACAAATGGGCCTCTTCAAGTCAGTAGGATTTTGGGGTATATTCCAGTGCGCCATGTCCAGGGCTGCATCCATTTCCTGAAACACCTCAGTTGGTATTCCATCAATTCCTGGGGCCTTATTTTTTTTTTTTTGCCAGTGTTTTCAGTGTCGCTTAAACATCTTCCTTCTTTACCACTGGTTGTTGATTAAATGCTACTTCGTGAAATAGTTCAGTGTTGATCAACACTTTTTGGTACAGTGACTCCTGTGCATTCCTTCCATCTTCTTATGATGATTCCTACACCATTCAAGATTTTGCCCATAGAGTCCTTGAGTATTGCAACTAAAGGGTTGACTATTTTTTCAGTTCCTTCAGCTTGGTTTTTCCTTTTTGGGTTTCTAACTCCAGCTCTTTGCACATTTTCGCTATAAAACTTTGTTTTCTTGAGCTGTCCTTTGAAATCTTCTGTTCATCTCTATTATTTCAGCATTCATGGCATGGTCAGGCTGAAAACAGCATGTGATCCTCAATGTCAACATACTGAATAAAAAAGTTTGATATGTAGACTGTGTGGCATTTGGCAAATTCCTTCAAAGTCTGTGATCTAAGCAAACAAAAGATATGAAAAAGGTGTTTGAATATGATTATCTCTGACGTTCCCTGCAGCAGTGATGCCAAACTTTGAGTGAGATTCACAGAGCTACAAAGTGAAAATTCTCAGTGATCTGAAGCATGGAGCTGCCTGGGCTAAATAGTTGAGATTGGCCAGCAGGACACTGGTGTACTCTGGAGCAAATTGTGCTGCTAATTCTCAAGTCACTGTCTCCGGAGGTTCAAATCTACCAGCAGCTCCTCTGAAGAAAGACAGGTAGTCTCCTTTCATTTCAGTTTATGGCCTCAGAAACCTGAGGAGGGAGGGTGCTATGAATCAAAATCAACCTAGCAGGAGCAATGAGTTTTCGAGTTTGAATCACATATGGAATTGCTTGGATAGGAGGAGGGGAAGGAAGAGAAAAAAAATCCCAAACCTCTATTTAGTGATGTGATTCACATTATGAACTTTTCCCTTAGAATGCAGAGACAAGGACCTCTAATTTTGTTGCGGTCATCGTTGTTGTTAAGACACTACTGTGTCAATTCTCAGCTCATAGTAACTCCATGGGACAGAATGCAAATATTTGATTTTTTCTGTTTTTAAGTTGGTTTGCCTATAATCATTTATACACATTGTGTTTCATGCGTGTACTTTGGGTTTTATACTATCATTCATATTAGTTATTTTATATCATTGCTATTGACCTCTGCCTAGTATTACCTTGTCTTTTCAAATCCCTTTTGAATCTTTCCTATTCCTTCACCCCCGCCCCCATCTGCCCACTAACCTCGGCTATCCTAGTGATTTTCCTTCTTACCATTTTTCCACATCTTACCAGTTATCCTGCTATTTTTACAGCATAATGCTCTCCAGGTTCTTACACGTTCTACAGGATTTTAGTAAATCATTGTTCATTAGTGCTGCATAGTATTCCATTTGTGAATGACCCACAGTGTCTCAATGCATTTGTTTGTTGATGAGCATGTAGGCGCCTTCCATTTTGCTCTTGTGAATAACGTTGCTGTGAACATCGGTGTTTACATCTCCACTCGTGTCTCCATTTCTATTTCCTTGGTATAGTTTTAGGCTGTGATTCTCCACAGAAGCAGACCACCCTTGTCTTTCATCCTCAGAAGCACCTGGATGGATTTAGACTGCCAACCCTTCAGTTAGTGGCCACTTTATCATTGTACCATCAGGCATCCTTCACAGAACAATAAACAGATAAATGCAAGGCCATTTTCAATTAATATCATTCAAAAGCCTACAAAAAAGTTCAAGTTCTGAAGTCTTTCTCTCAACAGACACGCTAAGAGAAAGAAAATGGGACACTCTCTACTCAAGTTATTGATTCTTATTTTCACGATCGTCCTTGAGATTCTCACTGAAGTTCCTTCCAAGTCAGTAGTGTCAACAGTGATGGGCTACAGTGAGTTTTAATATAAATTAAAACTCACTGTAGCCCATCACTGTTGACACTACAGGCTTGGAATATATATATTTGCCTTGTTCCCATCAAACTTTACACTTGAGCAGATATGACGTATCTTCTGGCACTACTTATATGAATATGAGATATCAAATAATATGTAACACTTCAAACTTCTTTTACTGATCTGTTTCCATGGAGACATTTTTTTTCTTGTTTCCTGATTGGATAGGTATGAGGCATCTTCTTAGGGCTTTTTTCAGCACAAGAGCTGAAACCACTAACTTCATTAATTATAGACATTAATTGTATAACTGAATTTTTTAAAGGTCAAGGGAGAAAACATGAAATGTATTTTAGGCGATTTGACTTTAAGCACATCACCTTTATAAAAGGCCAAATCAAAATTTGAAATTACCATCAATGCAAAATTGCTGCAGATGTTTTAATTATAACAGAGAAATAACCAAGGATGCTTAATCTAACTTAATCTCTCCAATGGATTTTATTTTACCGTTGTGATTGTTTAGCGTTCTCTACAAAGGGGGAAACCATTTGAATAGATCGTCTTAGCAATCTGTCATGAGTGAGGAGGGGAAAATAAGAACAGCATCCCATCCTAGAAGAGGTCATTCTATCTCCCCCCAATTATTCAACCTTTCTTCTGTGAATAAAGTTTTATTAAGATTCTAGTATTGTAATATGCATATTAAAACCAAAAAGAGAGGGGGAAAGCCAAAACTATCGTTGCCCTTGAATCTATTCAATCCCTCATAATGGGTTGGATTTTTCCCAGACTGCAGTCGTTACAGACGTGGACTGCCACTCTTTCTCCTTCCGAGTGGCGGATGTCTCCCTCCAGCTAACTTTTAAGTCAGCAGCCAGAGTTTAGGCACCGAATCACCAAGGTTTCTTGTCAAACATATCACAAAAGGAAAATGCTCTGCGCTCCAACCAAATGAACAAACCAAGCCCACTACGTAATGTGTCACGTTGATACATGCTGGTTGATGATGCTTACAGTCCCAAAAAGGAAACAAAACACACTGTGAATGGATAAATTCTGCCTCATCAACAACAAATGAATTCAAAGACGTGGTATGGGAACTGACTCACAGCTGACTCTCAAAGGGTCTTCAGAGGCTGAAAATAACATGTGAGTTTCCCCAGCTTTCTCCTGAGGAGCAGCTGGGGGATTCAAAGCACCTGCCTTTGGGTTGACAGTGCAACTCATCAAACACTAGGCCACCAGGGCATCCAACTCATCCCTAATGACCCTCACTTGGGTTTCTGGGGTTCTAAACCTTTATGGAAGGTGGCAGTTGTTGTTGTTAGGTGCCATCGAGTCGACTGTGACTCATAGCAACACTATGAACAACAAATTTGTACCGTGCTCTATCCAGAGCCATGGAGGTCTGACCTGTAATGCTAAAAACACACAACTCTACCAGCTGCTCAGCAGAAGGAGGGCAATACGCTCCTGTGTGGCTTACTGTCTTTGAGACGTACTGGAGGTTCAGCTATGAGTCAGTTCTGACTCAACAGCACACAACCACCACCACCACCACCTTATGCTGTCCTGACCATCTCCAATATACCTGAGCACATTGTTACAGTCACCATGTCAATTCATCTCATTGAGGGTCTGCCTTTCTCTGACCCTCCATCTTTCCAAGAATGATGGCTTTTCCCAACGAATGGCCCCTCCTAATAACACGCTCAAAGTACGTGAGGAAAAGTTTCACCATCTCGCCTCTAAGGAAATGACCCACTTTGTCCCTGAAGCATTAGGCAGATGCAAGCTGCCTACATTTTGGTTAGTGGCCACCCCTCCAAATAGCAGTCTGATACACTACACACAAAATAATAATATGGTGAACGTTGTGTTTTCCAGAGCAGGTTTTAGCTCTTGAATCTCTTTCAATCTGGCATCCCAATATTCAGTATAGTGACTGCACTGGGAGATAGTCATCATATATTAAGTATGGAGCTCTGGTGGCCTAGTGGCAAGAAGCTGCACTGCAATCCCGAAGGCAAGTGGTTCAAGGCCACCAGCTGCTCTGCAGGAGAAAGATAGACAATCTCCTCCCATGTGATTAACTACCTCTGAAAAACCACTGGAGGGTCAGCTATGGGTCAGTTCTCACTTACTGGTACACAAAAACAACATTAAATATGTTAACCAGTAGTTGCTGAGTTAATATATTAAGCATTTAGACAGTAAGGTAATTATGAATATACACACTAATGTTGTCGTTATGTGCCATCGAGTCACTTGCGACTCATAGCGACCCTCTGTACAACAGCTCTGAACGTTGTTCTATCCTGTGCCAACTGCATTGTCTCTGACACACCTGCCCCATTTACCCCAGTCACTGAATCAATATATCTCATCCAGGGTCTTCCTATATATGTAGTTAAATATGAACTCAGGTAGTGCAAATGAAACATACTAAAGACATGTGGGGGAAAAATGTGATTAAATGTTACAGAAGTTAAAAAAAAACAACAACCTGCTGAAATAGTTAAGACATTAGCCAGAATATAAAAGATAGAATTTTTTTCAAAGAGGAAATATTTTTCAAATAATAATAATAAAAATAATAAAATAATTCTGGTTGTAACATGAGAAATTAAACACACATTTCTTTTCTCTAATACTTCATAAGAGCTGTGGTGGCCTAATAGATATTATGGTTTGAATCCACCAGCCCCTCCACAGAAGAAAGACGGGAAATCTCTTCCCATGTCATATACAGCCTCTGAAAACCACCTGGAGAGAGTTGGTTCCAATGGCACATAACAACAATACTTCATACAAGCATATTATGATGTACTCACAAATATGTGAGTTTTACATAACTGCTGTAACAAATCATCACGGATTTATTTGCCCGAAACAATACAAACGTATTCTCTTACCGTTCCAAAGGCCAAGGTGCCAGCAGAACTGAGTCCATTGTGGTGGCTTCAGGGTACTTTCCTGCTTCTAGACGCTGCGTGCACTGCTTTCCTTCCCACAGCTGCTTTCTACTTAGGATCTTCGGGATTAGAGTGGGTACACCTGTTGATTCCACTCGGCCCATCTCACGATCCATAAGCTTTAAAATCCTTTCAACATGGAAGACAGAATTCCCAGGTTCCAAAGACTGGGATTGGGCTGTTTTAGGCAGTGGATTTACACAGTCCACCCGAAGCGCAATCAGAAACCCCCAACTCACTGCAGTGGAGTTGGGGTCCACTCTTAGCTCAGCCTCCAGCAGGTTTCCTGAGGCTGTAGATCTCGCAAGAAGAGATTGCTCAACTTTCTCTGGCGTTTTCGAATTAGGAGAAAGGTGTTGCCTGCCATTGGGTTAACAGCACAGCCCTAGATGGACCAGCCCACCAGAACTCACTACATACTGTAAAATATAAGCCCATAGAGGTCCACACAGGAAAGATGACAACCAAATATGAGACTTGACTATTTCTTTCAAGATAGGGACATGGTGGTTCTTTTATAAGAACACAGGAAGCTAGAGCCAAAGGTATTAAGGAGATAAACTCAATGCGCCTTAGCAACTCAACTTTTAGTGATAAGGTCATTTTGTAAGGCAGAAGATATGAGTCAATTGCCTGCTTAATATCTTCTCTTACCTCATCAGCCAAAGTAAAGACAATTTCTTCTCTTAACTCAGGGATCATGTAAAGCTCATTTTCTCCCAGCAATTTAAATCCAAGAGTCTTTCAAGTTGGAAATGCCAAAGCTACTAATAAACTGGTATGAGACACAAGATTAAAGGAGAACGAACCAGTTGTTGTTGTTGTTGTTGTTGTTGTTGTTGTTGTTGTTATGTGCCATCGAGTTGTTTGCGACTCATAGGGACCCTATATACAACAGCCCTAAATCCGGCTCTATCCTGTGCCAATCACATTGCCTCAGACACACCCATCCCGATTACCCCAGTCACTGAATCAATCCACCTCATAGAGGGTCTTCCCCTCCTGCACTGTCCCTCTACCCTCCCAAGCATGATGTCCCTCTCCAAGGACCTGTCTCTCCTTACAACATGTCCAAAGTATGTCAGACGAAGCCCCAGAATCCTTGCTTCCAAGGAGTAACCTGGTTTAATCCCCTCTAGGATGGATCTATTTGTTTTCTTGGCAATCCACAGTACATTCAATACTCTTCTCCAGCACCACAGCTCAAAGGCGTCAATTCTCCTTCTATCCTCCCTAGTCATTGTCCAACTCTCTGATGCATAACAAGTGATTGCAAAGACCATGGCCTGTATCAGGTGCACTTTAGTCTCCAGAGAGACACCGTTGCTCTTGAATACTTTAGAGAGGTCCCTAACAGCAGACTTTCCCATCGCAATACGTTTTTTTCTTTCCTGGCTGCTGGTGCCAAGAGTGTTGACCGTGGAGCTGAGCAAACTGAAAGCTGTGAACAATCTCAATCTCTTCACCATCCATCCTGATGCTACCAATTGGTCCAGTGGTGAGAATCTTTGTCTTCTTGACATTGAGCCTCAGTCCATACTGAAGGCTGCAGTCCTTGACCCTCTGCAGCAAGTGCATGAGGTCCTCCTCAGTTTCAGCAAGCAGGGTTGTGTCATCTGCATAACGCAGATTGTTGATAGATCGTCCATCAATCCTGACGCCACACTTCTCCTCATAGAGCCCAGCCTCTCGGATAATCTGCTCTGCATATAGGTTGAAAAGGTATGGAGATAGGACGCATCCCTGGCGTACACCCTTCCCAATTAATGAACCAATAATTAAAATGGCAGGGCCTCATCCTCACCCATTCTTCCAGAATGTAGGTAGCCAGGCATAGCCAGCTTCAAGTAGGGAGCTGAAGAATTCTTCTCTGGAGATACCGTACAGCCAGAAATTAGATGTTGTCAACTTTCTACAGCAACCCAACTAACCATGAGGTAGAGAGCGGGATAAACATTTTCGACACCGGACTGTCTCTGGAAAGCTGCTGGAAGGTCCGCTATGGGTCGCTTCCAACTCAACGGCACACAACAACAACACTGGACTAAAGAATGTTACAGACTGTATACTGTTAACTTAAAAATTCCTGTTGTGTGTCCTTCAAACAGCAAAGAACTAACTCAAGAGAGGAGACATGGGACCCTGGAGACAATAATTCAAGCCTGAAGACTGATGAGCGGAGTCCCAGAACAATGGAGAACAAGTCGTTACGGCTACAAAAGGAGCGAGTGGAGCTTCTGGGAGGAAAGGTGCTGGATTATAAGTCATTTTAGTCTATTTAGAGAAGTGAATAGACTTTGCACAGATGTATGGAGTATTTGCTGGGAAATGGAGAGCAAGGTAGTTAAAAACCAGTCACATGAAGGAGGAGGAAGATATAATTAGTATCAGTAAATGTTTAATAAGAAAGCAAATTTAATCTGTGATATGACTACATGAGTAAAACGGTGTGAAGGAGGAAGAGCAGTTATAGTATAAAAAAATCTTCAACTCCTATAAAATATTTTAATAGTCAATAGACAATGTCTGAAATGGATAAATCTGGAAAGAGCAATCTGTGTACCCGATGTATAAATATGGGGTGAACACCAATAGAAGGCACTACAGTAAATGAAGTTACTGCCTCTTGAGAGCAGATATCTACAGGATCTTATTCTGGGCCTTTTCTTATTTGAGATATTTTTTTTTAAAAAAAAGATAACTATACACATGCATAACTGGTGAAATACAGATTAATTCACATTTTAAGTGCTATTCATAATTCAAATAATGCAGAACTATACAAATCATAAGATTAAATCCTCCTCTCAAGACTCCAAAGGGATTTCTGATGGCTTTGTGGTAAAAGTTATGCTGCCAACCCAAAGGCACATAGTTCAAATCCACTAGCTGCTTTGTGAGAGAAAGTTTGGCAATCTCTAGTATGACTAACTGCCTCTGAAAACCCATAGGAGGGTCAGCTACGGGTCAGTTCTAACGCGACAGTACTCAACAACAATAGCACTCCAAACTAAATGTGTGTGTAACAGCTTCACATCTGTACACTTCTAGAAACGTTTGCGTGCATGTGCATAACAAGCTGTATCAGAAACCAGTTGCCTTTGAGTTGACTCTGCCTCATGGTGCCCCCATGTGTGTGAGCGGAGAACTGCACACAACAGGGTTTCCGAAATACCACTGAGGCTGCAGAAGGAAGACCTGGGAATCTGTTCCTGAAAAGGTTCCAAAACACAAGCTCTCTGATGTCACCTCGATTCTGGCTCTCAGAAACCTTAAAGAGATCCTGTAGCAACCTGAAGGGTGGAGTAGAAATGTCTCATAGGGTTTCCAAGGTGGTATAGTGCATTGAGCGTTGCGCTGCTAACCACCCGGTCAGCCATTCTAATCTACCAGCTGCTCCTGGGGAAAATGTAGTAGGGCTGCTTTCCATGCAGATTTACAGCTCTGGAAACCAGACAGTGAGTCACTATGAGTCAAAATCCAGTTAATGGGAGTGAGTTTGGGGAACCTTAATGGAAGCAGGATACCACATCTTTTTTTTTTTTTTCTGCAAAGCATCTAAGGAGTTCAAATGACTGACCTTGAGGCAAGGTGCCATTAGGGCTTTGTCATTAAGATTACAGCCTTGAGAACCCTAGAAGGAATTTTTATTGTAACAGATCACAAGAGTTGGAATAAATGATTGCCTACAACAGTCATACAGACAACAAATAAAACTATCCACAAAGTATACCCAAAGCAGGTTGCTTATCTACAGTACTAAATATGGAAAGTTAATAAAACCCTGGTGAAATGTTTTATTAGCATTCATAAATACTAAATATGGGCTTTATAAGAAATAATGTGGCATCAGGATTGGAGGAAGACTTATCAACAACCTATGTTATGTAGATAACACAACCTTGCTTACTGAAACTGAGGAGAACCTGAAGCACTTGCTGCAGAAAGTCAAGGACTATAGTCTGCAACATGGATTGAAGCTCAACATCAAGAAGACAAAGATTCTCACTACTGGTTCAACTGGAAGCACCACGATACATGGAGAGGAGTTTGAGGTTGTTAACAATTACAGCTTGCTCAGCTCCACAATTAACAGTCTTAATACCAGCAGTCAGGAAAGGAAAAGATGAACAAGGGACCACTCCAGACTGCTGAAGAGCAACAATTTCAGTCTAGAGACTAAGTTGTGCCTGATCTAGCCCATGGCCTTTGCACTACTGTGCTCGGAAGGGTGGAGGGACAGTGCAAGAGAGCAAGACCCTGGATGAGATGGAGTGACACAATAACTGGGTTATTGATGGTAGATATGTCAGAGACAGTGAGATTGGCTCAGGATAGTGCAGGGTTCAGAGCTATTGTGCTATGAGTCAAAGTCACATTGATGGCATATAACAACAACATGGGGGGGGGGAAGGGAGAGAATTCCAGAACACTTAATTGTACTAATATGAAATCTATACCTAAACCAAGAAGTTGTTTTCTGAATAGAGCAAGGGAACACAGCATGGTTTAAAATCATGAAGGCTGTGCATCAAAGTTGTATCCTTTCTATGTATATGTACATATACATGCATATGTATATGTACATGCAAATACATATGTATATGAGATTGTCTATCTTTTTCCCACAAAGTAACTGGTAGATTTTAATCACATTCTTTTGGGTTGGCAGAGCAACTCCTTATATATACATGCACACACGTGTACGTGTGTGTATTTGCATATCCTGCTATCAGAAGGATATACGTGTATTGTCAATATATGTATTTGACAGTCAATTTTCAAATTGGCAATAAATATAATTACTACATGTATCAATCAATATAGATGGATAGACACAGTAACTGAAGCAATGGGTTTAAGAACAGTGTAGGCTGTTTTATTTGGCTCAGGGTCTGGCATGGATCTAGGCTGTTGGTACAGAGGATTGCAATGAGTCAGATTTGACTCAATGGTATCTAACTACAACAACATATTGCTAAAGCTATGTCATATGCAAGATATTATATAAACCTTTAAAATCCTTGAAGAACGCAACTAACAAAAAAGAGAGAGAGAAAGGTGATTTTTGTCTGGAAAACTTCTAGAAAGATGGTGGATGCCAGAGTCTGTCCCCAAAAGCAGCAGTGAAGATGCACACCACCCTGCAAAACTCATTCAACTCCTGTCTGTTGAGTGAACACAGGTCTCAATTTGTTCAGAAGATTTCTGGCTTACACTGTTGGCCTTGTGTAATATCACCGATATATTCCATTCTCTAATGGTCCTAATTTGGCTGGCTGATGGTAGATGGGGTCTAGGGAAGAAAGTGGAAATATTCCTCGAGCTAGTAGTAAATCCTAGGAATAAAAGGTGCAGGAATTGCTCACTGGTTTTCTGCCATCAGAAGTGATAATAAAAAGGCCTACACATTTTCAGCATTTGAGGAATGTGTGACTTATGTCTATTCATGTGGTTTTCCTTCCGTAGCTGATCAGTGTATTCCATTAGATTCCCTTTCCTTCTTCCAACTGGCTAATAAAATCCCATTATATTCCCACAGTCAGTTTAAAATAATATGGAGCTTATTTGCTGAGTGATGTGTGGGCATTGTGCTAAATGCATAGGTTGTTAGTATTTAGCAAACCCATAATGCAATTACCATGCCAGGCTCTATTCTGAAAACTTTTACATCTACTAACTCATTCAATGTTCCCAGTAACCCCTGAGGAAGTTACATATACTCTATAATTTAATTAGCATATTAACCCCTTTAGGTAAGTCATATTATTCTCATTTTTTTAAAAATGAGGTAGCAAAAACAGCAGTACTCAAGGTCGCATAGCTATTAAACCACTTAGCGGGGAATGAAACGTACGTTTCCTGACTACATTGCTTTTGCTGAGTACTAAATGATATGATGTTAAGCAACTAGCATGGATTCCAGCTCCTTTGATGAATAATGCATAGAGCTATTAATCCACGTAAAAACTTTCAAGATACCTTTGTAACCACTTTCTCCTGTTTATAATAAAGGACTAAACTTAGTATAGGGAATAAACAATATTTAAGTGTTCCATAGTGTATCTGGCTATTTTTTAAAATGCAAGTTTCTCCTTTATTTTATTTGCATAATACATATTTTATATATATATGGAATGCTTGGGGCTTTTATAGCTTTCTTTTTGTCCCAAGTGGGTGACAGCAGATGGGACTTGCCAGATGAATTGGGGGTCTCTGGCCCAGAATCTGCCAGCATTTGGGCGTGCCAGAATTTTAAAATACTGTAGGTTTTACTTGTTTTTGGTCAAACATTCTTCTAGGTCATAGAACTCTGGTCTGTTCACTTGCTGTACAAAGGTAACTTGTGGTTGCTGTGAAGCTGAACACTGTGACACTGATGTGTCAAATGTGAGAAGGGTTACCCATGGTGGACAGTGTTTGGTGGAGCTCCCTGATTAAAACAAGCTGGGAAGCAGGAGTGGCATCCACTTCTGAAATAGCTTGCCTCTGGATAACCTATGAACTTGGAGAAATGATGACAGTCATACAAGTGTTCAGGCCTTTCGTTCATAGGGTCGCTATGAGTCATCTACGACTCAATGACACTTAACAACAACAACACTATATATCTTTTTTTCATTTACGTGTACATTCTACATCGTGATATGGAAAATTTTTAAATTCAAAATAAGTTTATAAAATATGCATAATGCTGTCCCACTTGTGCAGGGAAAAAACTGGTATGTATGTGTTATGTAGACATCTATAGCTATTCTGTAAGGATTTGAAAGACACTGCTAAGCATTTGTCTGCATGAAGGAAGATTGGTCAAGTCAGAATGGAAGCAAAGCCAACTGGCATTTCACCTTATACTTTTCTAGTATGTTTACATATTACTTGCATAATGGGATATTGCTAATTAATAAATAACCCTTTATCAACTCTAGCAAACTTGGGGGGTAGGGAGGAAAATTGCAAATATTAATGAATGAATAAAAAAATCCAGCTTTTCTGTAAACTTTCATTAAAATTACAATTAATAAAAATTTTAAAAATCATTAATAAATAACCACAACAATTATTTTTTCAGTTACATTTGTGGCAAGAATTACTATCACGCTCCACTCATTAGACCAAAACCCCTTGTGGTATTAGTGAAAAACTTGCCCATCATGTAGCAAACTGTCTACACTTACAAGTTCATCGCCAGCTAATGGCCTCAACTCCAAGCTCTAACAATGTACACAACCATGACAATTTATTAATTACTCTTTCAAGCTTTTGTATTTACAATATTATGGAGCCAGGCAGCCAAGGCAAAGTCAACAAGGTACTTGATAAATACTGACTTAAGAAGAAAGGAGCTCTGATGGTATATATAGTTCTTACGGAGTTGCACTGCTAACTGAAAGTCTTTGGTGGTTCGAATACGCCAAGTGCTCTGAGAAAGAAAGTTGATTAGTCTCCACCTGTAAAGATTAACAATGTCTGAAACCTGAGAAAGGGTCACAATGAGTTGGAACCAACTTGATGGGAGGGGGGAATAATGAAGAAAAGAGGAATTCTGCTTCCAAGATATCATTCATGAAGGGGAAATACCAAGTGACTCTTTTTCTTTGTACCCCTTATTTCTTTTAATTTCTTGGTTTACATGTAATCCTTCAAATATATTGTCTATTGTACATGCACTTTATGTTTTATATAACCATTGATGTACATTATACTTTTTATCATTACCATTGTTCTATGTCCATTATCACCCCATTTTTTTCAAGTCCCCTTTGAACCTTTCCCATTACTTCACCTCCCACTCCACATACTAACCTCTTCTATCCCAGTGATTTCTCCCCTTCCCTTTTTTCTGTCCCCTTTCTCTCTTTTCCCTTTTGAACATTTATTCGTATCTTGCTCAATTATCCTCTGTGTTAATACTTTCTCTATCATGATGCTCCTTATTAGCCCAATGGTAAGGACTTTTGTTTTCCTGATGTTGGGATGCTATTCTAGAGATGTAATTCATATTGACGACTGTAGTCTTAGATCTTCTGCAGCAAACGTTTCAAATCCTCCTCACTTTCATCAAGCTAAAATTAGTAGCTACCCAAAAATATGGTCTATTAATGACTCATGCACAAATTAAGATAGTATATAATCACTAATGCTTAGTATATAATCAAAAGGCTAAAATGAATAAAAACTGATAGGAATAGCAATACCAGTGATTTGATTTTTGTTTTGAGAAAGCCCTATTCAAAACTAAAAGCAAATCAAGTATTAAAAGCACATAACACAGAAATGACTTTGTAAAATATAGCTCTTTATTATTTTCATAGAAAAACACTCATGCAATTGTTTGAAAGGCGATCTTTTTTTTTAAGTGGTACATTTTATCGTCAGTAAAAGATGATGAAAAACAGTTTCAAAGAGAGATTAGAAAGCAGTAGATTTTAAATCAAGATTATAATTAGAAATGGGTCAAGTGTCATGTTGCCCTCCTTCATCGTCTTCTTAACAACTGACTGGGCATCTCTTCCCTGGCTTTTGTGGAAGGATGTAGAAAAAAGACCTCAGGGACAATGAGGGAAATTTTCCCATCAAAAGCAATTAGTGATGGCTGCACAACATGATTAATGTAATTAGTGTCACAAAATTGTACACATGAAAAGCCTTGAATAGGCAAACTTCGTCTTATATACACGCATACATAGATAGATGTATGTGTGTATCTTTACAACAATAAAAAAAGCAAAACAGAAGCAATGTATATTAGAAACTTTCCTTCCATCTTATTATCTACAGACATACTGATGCCAGTAAGTATTTATACTACTGAACGGTGAAGATTGAGACAAATTAAAAAGTCAAGTTTTCTTAATTCTTGTTAAGGGTACATCCTCACTTCTCATTGTCATGGAGTGGAAACTGACTTATAGCTCACCCTCTACTGGGTTGCTTCGACTTAATGATAACTGCTGACGCAAAGGTATTTGATCCAAATTCACCAAGTGTTCCGCAGGTACAAGGGCCTTTGTGATTTACAGGCTCTGAAAACCCACTAGAGCTGTAGGTCAATTCCTACTCAATTGTACACAACAACAAGAACTCAATTCCAACTCTCAGTACCCAACGAGATGTAATGGGACTATCCCACAGGGTTTCAAAAGGGCTGTAGTGTGTTACATGTTGTGATGCTAGCTGAAAGGCCAGCGGTTTGAAGCCACCTGCCAACCCATGGGAGAAAGATAGGCAATGTTCTCTTGAAAGATGTCTGTGGAAGCCTAATGAAAGGTCACTGAGAGTCGCTATGAATCAGAATCAGTTCGACGGCAGTGGGGTTTGGCTGATCTTTATGGAAGCAGACTGACTGCCACATCTTTTACCCGCAAAGCAACTGGTGAGTTCAAACCACTCACCTGTTAATCGCTTAACCATGGCACCACCAGTGCCAGATGAGGAAGATACAAAAGGAAAGGAAACAATAGTTGCTGTCAATGATCTTAGAACAACATAACGAACCATCCATTTGTAATGCCTTAAATAAGTCTTAGAAAACATGGAGCCACTAGAGAAGAGTATTGAGGGTACCATGGACTGCTAGGAAAACAAACAGATTCGTCCTGGAAAGGGTTAAAGCGGGTGGCTCCTTGGAGGCAAGGATTCTGAGGCTCCGTTCAACATACTTTGGACATGTTGTGAGGAGAGACCGGTCCTTGGAGAGGGACATCATGCTTGGGAGGGTGGAGGGACAGCGCAGGAGAGGAAGGCCCTCTATGAGGTGGATTGATTCAGTGACTGGGATAATTGGGATGGGAGAGTCAGAGACAGTGCGATTGGCACAGGACAGAGTGGAGTTTAGGGCTGTTGTACATAGGGTCGCAAGCAACTCGATGGCACATAACAACAACAAATTCTCATTTGGTGGAGAGGCAGAGAAGTTACAGAAGGCTGCTAGAGATGATGTTGTATTCCATACCATTCGAACTGCAGAGCCCTCTCCTGCCTCTCCCAGAATGGCTGCTGAGAGAATCCAATCACAGGAAACAGCAGCTGTGCTTCTTCTCTCTGTGAAAGTACCCTAACCCTCTTTTCCCCAGGAATAGTTCTCTGAGACCCCAGCCCGTTTCCCTATCTTGAAGGAAACATCTGTAAGCATCCTCTTCCGAAGTCCCTTGTAAGAAAGTATAAAATCTCCCTCTAACTTGTAGTGGGGGCTGGTCTTCTGCATGAGAGTCAGCACAGGAATTTCTTCTCAATAAACTGTCTTTCTTGGCCTGCACTGGGTTCTGTCCTTCCTCGGTGGCCTTACATATACCACACCATACCCCACCACATCATATCATACCATTCTATACCATACCATACCATACCATACCATACCATACCATACCATACCATACCATACCATACCATACCATACCAACTTTCACACAAACAACGTGACTTTTAATGAATGAATGAATTTCTTTCTTTTTTACCAACTCTGCCC
Source organism: Elephantulus edwardii (assembly GCF_000299155.1). Taxonomy (NCBI): domain Eukaryota; kingdom Metazoa; phylum Chordata; class Mammalia; order Macroscelidea; family Macroscelididae; genus Elephantulus; species Elephantulus edwardii. The sequence continues at coordinate 27,212,009 of NW_006399766.1, forward strand.
TGCCTCAAGGGAGCTCTGGTGGCTGTGCTGCCATCCCAAAGTTCTGTTTGAGCCCAGCAACTGCTCCACAGGAGAAAGAAGGGAAGTCTCCTCTCATGTGATTACCTGTCTTTGAAAACCTACTGCAGGGTCAGCTCGGGGTCAGTCTTCACCTGAGGGCACATAACAACAACAATGCTTTCCCCTCAAGGTTTTTTTCCTAAGTATACTATGCTAATTTTTCACAGTAACATCTTGAAAAAGTAAAGTGCTGCTTAAGAAAATGCCTTGGAGGGAGGCCACATTTGGTAAGAATGTCTAAGAGCCATGTTGAGTAAAAATACTATAAACACTGTTCTTACTGACATTTCTAAATTTTTTAAATTTGCCCTTTGGAATTTTTATATATAGATTTATGTTTGTTTCAGAACAGTTTCAATTTACAGAAAAATGCAAAGGCAGTAAAGATTTCTCATACACTTCACACCTAGTTTTTCTAATTATTAACATCTTGTATAATTATATGCCATTTCTCACAACAAATGAGCCAATTGGGATATATTATTATCAACTGAAGTCCATATGTTATTCAGGTTTCCTTATTTTTCCCTAATGTCCATATTGTATTTCCAGATCCCATCCAGGATCAACTCAGTTCAGCTCATTATCGTTGGGACTGACTCAGCTGCCCCCCACGTGAGTTTTCCCAGGCCACCAATTGCAAGCGAGGAAGTTGCCCATCTTTTCTCCTCAGAGAAGCCGTTGGACTCAAACCGGCAGACAGGGTTAGCAGTGCAGCTCCCTGTGAGCCACACGCCCAGAGCTCCTTCCAGGAGACCACGTGGCTTTTACTCCTCCAGTCTCCTTTGTCCCCTCGAGTATGACATTTTCTCAGACGTCCTTCATTGTGATGACCTTGGTGGTTTGGAGGAGTAATGCACAGGTATTTTGTAGAATGTTTGCATATTAGAAGTTATCTGATGTCTTTCCATGAGTCAGTGGGGAATGTAGGTTTTGAAGAAGGGCTTGCAGAGAGGTGACATAAACCATTCTCACCATATCCTCTCAAGGGTATATATTATCAACATGATTGATCGCTGTTGATGTTGACCTGGGTTTCTCCACTTTTAAAGTTGTCTATTTACTGCCTCGCTTTCACGCTCTCTATGCGAAGCCCACACTAAAGGAGTGAGGGAGTGTCCATATCAATTATTTGGACTTCTCTTGCAGAGGAAATGAATCTATTCTCTTTCACCCATTTCTCTATTCAGTCATTTCTATTAGTATAGATACGCATACATTCGTGTTGTACTTTGGTTTATAACCATTATATTTTATTGTTCATATTATTATAGTTTTGTTCTTTAGGAGCTCGCTCTTTGTTTGTGTCTCCCATTCCTTCTTTTCAATTGTTATAAAAATACAGATAGCACAAGCAAGTGTCTTGTCTACCTAATTAAGACCTCTGTCTACCTTCAGAGTCCTGCAAGTTTTGAGACCAATTTGAACCTGTCATTTGCAAGCTTTCCGGAGATTCTCATTCAGGATGTCTGAAAGGGGGCCTGAGAATTTGTATTTCTATTAAAGTTTCCCAGTGATGTTGATGCAATCGGTTTAGAAACAGCATTTAAAACTTGGAGCAGCTCTCATAGTGCTGTGGTTAAGTCATGCAGCTGCCAACCACAAGGTCAATGGTAGCAACCCACAAGCTGTTCTATGTGTCAGTCTGTTTTCATAAAGATTTACAGCCTTGGAAACAGTACTCTAACCTAAGGGGGCGGGGGTGGGGGTAGGGCACGAATCCACCCCACTCTGTGGCAATGCAGTTGAGTTTGGTTTAAAACCAGACACAACAAACTGTAGTTTATATATACCTTGCAACTAATAATTTTTTTAAATTTTAAATGATGGTCACACACAAACACACACACATACAAACATAGAATAATATACAACAAAGACTGTATGTGTCCAAGAAACTCTACATTTACTCTCTAGCTCTTTACAGCGAATACAATATGATTAAAGAAAAACAACTGAGTAATATCGGGAAAGCCTTAAACTGCCTTCACCACTGAAGAATGAGAAGCAGATATTTCTTTACTACATTACCTAAATTGCACTGGTTTTGCGATATTTTGCTACATGACTCTTGTTTGACACTATACAGCCATTTTAGGGACTGTAAGAATGATTTCAATTCTTCTGGAAAAAACACTCCGCAGAATTAAAGAGGTGTTATTTTAAAGACTAAAAAGCATTATTCAACAATAATTTGAGAAAAGAGATGGGATATTACTGTGTGTCATTTGCATAACACAGGTTATTGATAAGCCTTTCTTCAATCCTGCTCCTACAATCTTCATAAAGTCTACGTTCTCAAATTATTTGCTCAGCATACAGATTGACTAGGTATGGAGGGAGGGTACAGCCCTGCCACATAACTTTCCTGATTTGAAACCATGAGGAGGACCTGAAGTGCTTGCAGAAGGTCAAGGATTTCAGCCTTCAATATGGATTGAGGCTCACTATCAAGAAATCAAAGATTCTCACCACTGGGCCTATTGGCAGCATCAGAACGGATGGTGAAGAGATTGAGATTGTTCACAGCTTTAGTTTGCTTGGCTCCACAGTCGACACTCTTGGCACCAGTATCCAGGAAATTAAAAGACATATTGCGATAGAAAAGTCATCTGTTAGAGACATCTTCAAAGTACCAAAGAGCAACGATGTCAGTCTGGAGACTAAGGTGTGCCTGGTATAGGCCATGGTCTTTGCAATCACTTGCTGTGCATCAGCGAGCTAGACAATGACTAGGGATGATAGAAGGAGAATTTATGCCTCTGGGCAGATGTGGTGTTGGAGAAGAGTTTTGAATATATCATGGATTGCTAAGAAAATGAACAGGTTCATCCTAGAGAGGTTTAAACCAGGCTGCTCCTTGGTGGCAAGGATTTTGAAGCTTCATCTGACATACTTTGGACATGTTACAAGGAAGGACCAATAATACTTGGAGAAGGACGTCATGCTCGTGAGGGTGGAGGGACAGCAGAGGAGAGGAAGACCCTCTATGAGGTGGATTGATTCAATGACTGTGGTAATCGGGGTAGGTGCATTGGAGACTGTGAGATTGGCACAGGATAGAGCAGGATTTAGTGCTGTTGTACATAGGGTTGCTATGAGTTGCAGGTGAATCAATGGCACATAACAACAACAACAACAGTGTTCCTTTGCTCTGATCAGACAACAGCTTCTTGGTCTAGGTATTGATTTCATATAAGCATAATTAACTGTTCTGAAATTCCCATTCCTCTGAAGGCTAGCCATATTTTGTCAGGATCCACACAGCCAAATGTTTTTGCATAGTTGGTGAAACACAAACACAGTCTTCTGATAGTCTCTGCCTTCAACCAAGATCCATCTAACATCAGCAAGGATATCCCTGGTATAATGGCCTCTTCTAAACCCAGTTTGAACTTCTGGCAGTTCTCTGTCAATGTACTGTTTTACTTGTTATTGAATGAGCTTCAACAATTTTTTGCTGGCGTGTGATATTAATGATATTGTTCTCTAATTTCCACATTCTGTTGGATCACCTTTCCTAGGAATGGGAATGAATATGGTTCTCTTTCAGTCAATCGGCCAGGCAGCTGTCCTTTAAATTACCTGGCATAACTGGTAAGTATGCCCTCAGCTGCATCTGTTAGTTGAAATATGTCAAGTGATATCCCATCAATTCTTAGGACCTTATTTTTTTGCTGATGCCTTTCAGTGAAGTTTGAACTTTTTCTTCATTATAATTGGGTCTTGATCATATGATTATTGTTGTTATGTGCCATGTACCTGCAATTCACAGAGACCATATTCACAGAAGCTCAGAACCCTGCCCTATCCTTACAATCTTACTGTCTCCAACATATCTCATTCCTGCAGTCACTGTGTCAATCCATCTCATACTAGGTCATCCTCTTCTGCACTGTTTCTCCATCTTTCCAAGCATGATGTCCTTCTCCAAGGACTGGTCCCTCCTGGCAACATGCTCAATGTACGTGAGGTAGAGCTTCAAAATCCCTGTCTCCCTCCAATAAGCAGCTTGGTTTGACTTTCTCCAGGACAGACTTGTTCTTTTGGCAGTCCATGGTATTTCAATACTCTTCTCTAGTACTTCTTGGAATATTTCATTGTCAACCAATTACAGTGATTCTGTGTATTCCCTCCATCTTTTTTTTGATGCTTCCTAGATCATTCAAGATTTTGCCTGTAACAGCTCTCATTATTGCAATTCAAGGTTTGATTTTGTTTTTTAGCTCTTTCAGTTTGAGAAATGGTGAACAAGTTGCTTCCCTTTTTATTCTCCAATGCTAGGTCTCCACACATTCCTTTATAGTACTTTGCTTTGTCTTCTCAAGCTGCCCTTTTAAATCTTCTGCTCATCTATTTTACTTTGGTCTGTTTTCCCTTTGTTTTGGCTTCTCAACACTCTAGTGCAATTTTCAGAGTCTCTTCTGACATTTACTTTGGTCTTTTCTTTCTCTGCCGTCTTTGTAATGACCTTTTGCAACACCTTTTTGCTCTCTTCATGAATATCTTTAATGTCATCTCAAAATTCAACTGATTTCAGTTCTTAGTGTGCAATGATTCTAACATGTTCTTGAGATAATTTTTAAATTCAGGTAGGATAGACTCAGGGTCATATTTTGGCTCTTGTGGCCTTGCTTTTTACTTGTCTTCAATTTCAGTTTGAACTTGCACATGAATAATTGATGGTCTGTTTTGATGATAGATGATAGATAGATAGATAGATAGATAGATAGATAGATAGATAGATAATTGTCTATGTTTCTTAAAAGGTGTTTGCTACAAAATTCAGTCATTTGATCTCCAGACTATTTTCTGTTTCCAAGTCCATAATTTCCAACTACCAATCCTTCTGCTTTGTTTCCAACTTTTGCATTTCAATCACTAGTAATTATTGCTGCACCTTGACTGCTTGTTTGGTCAATTTCAGGCTGCATAAGTGAGTAGAATTCCACAAGTTTCTCTTCTTTATGTTTAGTTATTGGTATGTATATTTAAATAAGAGTTATATTAATAGGTCTTCCTTGTACTCATATGGATAGTATCCTATCACAGCACTGCACTTCAGGATAGATCTTGAAATGGTCTCTTTAACTATGAATGCAATGCTATTCTTCAGTTTTTCATCCCCAGAATGGTAGATCATGATTGTCTCATTCAAAGTGGCCTATTCTAGTCCATCTCAGCTCGCTAGTGCCTAGAACATAGATCTTGATAGGTTAAATTTTATTTTTAACAACTTCCAATTTTTTAAAGACATTTTCTATTCCACTTATTAATAGATGCTTTTAGCTGTTTCTCCTCATTTTTAATATCTTCCACTCTAGGGGTCCTACCTCTAGAATATTATATCTAATAGTATTACTCTGAACTCTTCATTGGGTTTTCAAGGGCCAGTTATTTCAGAAGTGGATGGCCAATCCTTCTGCGTTGTCTCAATGTGGAAGCTCTGCCTAAACCTGTCACCCATGGATGATCTGCTGGTATTAAATACCAGTGGCACAGCCTCTAGCATCACAACAGCCAGCAAGCTACCTTAGTACAGTAAGGTGACAGACAAGTGCTGTACTCAGAAGGACAAACTATGAACAAGCCAGCATAGATATACAGAAATTATAAAGTAAGAGGCACCACACAAGTCTATCCTTCCCATCCTTCCACCCTGTTTCCTCTCCAACCAATATAACACACTGGAGAGGGACATTACACTCGGGAAGGTAGAGCGTCCATGAAGGAGAGGAAGGTCCTCAACTAGATGGATTGACCCAGTGACTACAGCAATGGATTTGAATGTGTCAGAGATGATGAGGATAACACTGGACAGGACAAGAGTCAGATCTGTTGTTCACAGTGTCACTAAGAGTTGTATTCCACTCTACAGCACTTAACAACACTATTAATTTTAGTAAATAAAAGACTATCATATATCTTCCGTATCTGATTTTTCGCACTGAGGTTTGAAATACCCAATGGTGGAAACCTTTCTTTGTATTTCATAAGTACCTATCTGCACCACAGCCTTCCTCATTACAGCTCCTTGAACTAAGATTCACTGGAAGGCCAGACTATGATAGTTAAAGAGCTGGTGATGACTGCAGCTTCTCAGCAGTCACTGCTACTTTGGCAGAGAGCAGTGGACTACGGCTGTGGTAGTTTTGACAAAACTTGAACTCCTGAGAGCTCCAGGAACAGGAAGGTTTTGCTGGTGGGATTCACTTCCCTAAGGAAAGGGAGGAAAGTGAATTTTCACATAAAATACTCTGAATTTCTTTAAGCCTATACTAGAAAGGAAACAAACCAGAGAATTTTTTTCTTGAACAGCAGTAGCAAACAACAGTGGCTCTTGCAGAAGGGAAGACCTCTAACTGCCCTTTCAGTTAGCTGTCAAATAAGCCAAGAGTAATTTTTCAAAGGAATTTTTTTTCCTTAGAAGTTGTGAAGCTAACAAAAAAAAGAAAGAAAAGTAAAAGGTAATTACACATCCCACAAAACACAATAGAATGAGCACCATGTGGCCAGGGACATTTGTTTATTGTGTTTGCTGCTGTTTCCCTGGATGTATTTGGCACAGAACAAGCTCTCTGTGAATATTTTTAAATAAAATGCATCCAATTAAATCAGTACTCATAAGAATGTAAATTAATTAACATTTATTAAAAGAAAGAGAATCAGATTGGATTAAAATAAGAAAACAAAGTCCAGCTATTGTACTAAAATAAAAAACCACAGAGGAAAAGAAGAAATAAAATGAGATAATAAAGGCCAAGTAAATACTAACAAAAAGAAATCAGGTGCAGAAAATGAATATTAAATTAATATCATTTTAGAAAAATTATTCATTGATAGGAATAAAGACTGTAATGGCAATAAACATATGCCCCAGAGCTCTTTTGCTGTGGGTACTACACAAATTTTCCCTCCACAGGAAGAAAAAATTGGTTTAAGGAGGATTAAAAATTCTTTGAAGTCTGTTCTTTCCACACGCTCTGTGGCGTTTGCAGTATGAGGGTAATCTCCCTGGACTAGAGATCCTGTTTCGGGGGTGTCCAGTGTGGGAGGGGTGAGGTTCGGCACACACTCAGATCCACTGGGGGTCTTCAGGACCCCTCATCCATGTTACCCGCCAGGTGAGCACACTTTCTAGAAGTGGCTGCTGGCCTCCCTGGGACAAAGAACAATTACAGGTAACAGCTGTTGGATTTTAAAAATGTTTACTTTGTCCTAAATGGACATGAGGTATTTCTGGAACAGATATAGGTTTCTTTTTAATTGTTATGTGCCATCAAGTCGACTACAACTCATAGCAACCCTATCTATGAACACCTGAACCTTGCCCTATCTTAACAAGTCTCACTGTCTCTAACACACCCACCCCCATTACCCGAGTCACTGTATCAATCCATCTCACTCGCGGTCGTCCTCTCCTGCACTGTCCCTCTACCTTTCCAAGCGTGATGTACTTTTCCAAGGACTGATCCCTTCTGGGAATATGTTCAAAGTATGTGAGACCGAGCTTCACAATCTTTGCCTCCAAAAAGCAATCTGGTTTCACCCTTTCTGGGACAGACCTATTTACTCTCTTGTCAGTCCATGGGCAGTTCACGCTAGGAAGTTCACTTCTCCAGCACCACAACTCAAAGGCATTAATTCTTCTTTTGTCATCCTTATTCATTGTTCAGCTCTCAGATGCACAGCAATTGAGAAGCCCATGGCCTGGATCAGGTGCACAGTAATTGTCTCATAATAAATAATAAGTGAATGACTCTTCTCTTTTTTTTTTTTTTTTGCCCCAGATCACACCCCTGAGATGAAATGCCTTTTGGAAAACCTTCCTGCACTGGTTTCCAGACACAACATAAACAAGAGACAGGGATATATACAGGCAGGGGTTTCTGGGTGGTGAAAATGTTTACACACTCAGCTGCTAACTGAAAGATCAGAGGTTCAAGTCCACCCAGAGGTGGCTGAAAAGAAAGGTCTGGTGATCTACGCCTGAAAAATCAGTCATCAAAACCCCTTTGAAGAACAGTTCTACTCTGCCCAGAAAAGGTTAACTCCAGAACAACTGCATTTATATATGGGAGGCAGAAGTTCCCTTCTCCTTTGACAGAAGAGAGGTGTGGGGAAGGAAAGTTCTTCTTTGAACTAGGACGGAAAAGACTCTGGGTTCCCAATCAAACTTTTTGGAATATATATGTTTGTTGTCAAGGGTCAGATGAATACTCATGCTTCCTTGTTTTAGGCCTTAGTTTGTGCAATTCCTTACTAAAAGAAGATGAGCACTTTAGTTTCAAAAGTAAATTAGATGTGTGCGCACAAAAGTTTGCTCACAGTTCAGCATTTAAGTTGTAACTGTTCAAAGTGGATTTTACCCTCCAGAGAAGTATTTTCTTATATTTTTAAAATTATTTTAAATTCCATTTAATTTCTTTTTTAAAAAATCACATAGCTAAATTTATTAATATTTTCTCTTATGGATTATGAGTTTCATATTAAGTTCAGAAAGACCTTCTTTACCCTGAGATTATAGAGATCTTGTCTCTGTTTACTGTTTTGTATTAGAGTACAAATTTAAAACCATATATTCATTTATTTAAAAAAATAACAATTCTGACAAGAAATGAGCTAAACATTTATTACAAGGTTCTAGGAAAAGAGCAACAAGATAGATTCAAGAAATGGAGGGAATTGAAGACCTATATAGATATTGTGTAAGATATACCATGTAAACACCAATCCACAAACAAAAGGAAGATCAAAAGTTCAAAGATTGTCTGGTTTAACACATGAGTAAAACAGTAAAACCTGGCAGAACAGAGCACAACATACAACAGAAATGTTTTAAGTCTGAATAGTATGAATGGCATTTTGCTACAATAACTGAAAACTTACATATTTGAGAGTGCTGGCAGCCCAGTGGTAAGGAGCTGCACTGTAATACCAAAGGCTCATGGTTTAAATGCCCCAGTTGCCCTTGGGAAGATGGGCAATCTCTTCCCATGCAATCTACTGCCTCTGAAAACTCACTGAAAGCTCAGCTATGAGTTTGTTGCAACATGATGGCACACAACAATGACAACTTTATGAATTAGACACTTTAAAAAATGAAAATTGCAACATATCATTATATATATATAATGTATAGTATATATATGGTATATAATGATATATATCATGTTGCTGTTGTTGTTAAGTGCTGTCAAGTTGCAGGCGACTCATAATGACCCTATGAAGGAGAGTCCTCAAAGCTTGGGTGCCTTTCATCCTCTCTCCAGGATATATATCATAGTATATATAGTATATTGTAGTGTACATATGTATATATAGTATATCATATCTATGCTGTCTTGGAGAGGGTGAAACCAAGTTTCTCCTTGGAGGCTAGGACTTTGAATCTCCGTCTCACATACTTTGAACATGTGGCCAGGAGGGACCAGTCGTCCTTGGAGAAGGATATTATGCTTGGAAGGGTGGAGGGAAAATGTAAGAGAGGAAGACTCCGGATAATATGGATTGATACAGTAACTGGGGCAATGGGAACTGGTATGTCAGAATTATTGAGATTGGCTCAGAAGTCGCAGGAGACTCAACAGCACATAACAACAACATGCCAAGTATTAGGACCCCTGTGTTTATCCTTGCTTTTCTCTTAGAATCTTAATATTTTCAGGTCTAAAAAAAAATTTCAGGTTTTATATTTAGATCTTTGATTCTTCTTGAGTTAGCTTTTGTATATCGTTATGAATGAAGTACGGGGTTTGTTTCATTTTTATGCAAATAGTTATCCAGTTTTGCCAACATCATTTGTTAGAGACAATTTCTTCCTTGTTCAATCAGGTTTGGTCCTTGGTTAGAGATCAACTGCCCGTAGGTAGGTAGATGGATTCATTTACGGATCCTCAGTTCTGTTCCGTTGATCTGTGTCTTCTGTTTTACTAGACGTTGTTATGTGCCATCAAGTTGCCTGCAACTCATAGCGCACCTATAGACAACAGTACTAAACTCTGCTCTATTCTGGGCCAATCTCATTGTCTCCGACACACCTACCCCCATTATCCCAGTCAGTTTTACCAGTAAGTACCAGGCTGTTTTGACTACTGTGGCTTTGAAGTAGGTTTTGAGATAGAGAGAAGGTGGAAACAATTTGCTCCTTGGAAGCTAGAATTTTGAGGCTTGGTCTCACATACTTTGGACATGTTGCCAGGAAAAGAACATCATGCTTGGAAAGGTAGAGGGACAGAGTAGGAGATAAAGACCCTGAGTGAGATGGATTGACTCAGTGACTGGGGTATTGGCGGTAGGCGTTTCAGAGACAGTGAGATTGGCTCAGGATAGAGCAAGGTTCAGAGCTATTGTGCATAGGGTCGCTATGAGTTGCAGGTGACTGGATGGCATATAACAACAATTACATGACAACAATCACTTTGTAGTCAGTCTTTAGTAGTAATTTGCTTAGCTAGGATTTCTTTCTTTGCCACATGAGAAGTAGAATTTTTTTGAAAAATTAAAATTTGTTAAAATGTATTAACTAAAAAGAAACTCACTAATGCTACTAAAATTTACCTGAGAGTGAATTTTCATCCCTGATGTAATAAAAAAAGACATCAGAATCAAAACATTTTATGGATAACTGTTATCAATACTAAAGCAACTAATGTGGTTGTTGTGTACCATAGGGTTGGAACCGACCATAGCTGACCCTCCTGTGGGTTTTCAGAAGCAGTTAAGAGCATGTGAGGAGACTACTCATCCTTCTTCCATAAGCAACTGACAGTTCCTATATAATAAAGAATCATTTCAAGGAATATTGGAGAGAAGTTAAGAAAAGTTTAATAAAAAGTTTTTATTAAACTATTATAACAACCTTTGTCCCAAAACAGAAACAGCCCAAATAAAAACTTACAGCTTAGAATAAAAATCATATATACATTACTAAATTTAACCCAACTGTGTGTGTATTGACATATGCATAATGATCAAGAAGGACTTATTTTTGGAATAAAAGGATGTGTAAATATCAGAAAATCTAATTATGCAATTCATCATGCTGATATTTTTAGAAGAAACAATTCAACAGATGGAGAAAAATTGAATGAGAACTAACAAAAATTCATGACTAAAATTATTTTAAAACTGGGAATACATGAATATTTTCTGAGTATGAACAAGTTTGATCTGAACCCTATCCTCAGATCAAACAGAGTTCAGATCTGTTGTCCAAAGGCTCACTATGGGTTATACTTGACGCAATGGCACACAACAACATGAAGTTTATATCTAAAAATCTATGACAAATCATATTTAATGAAAATATATTAGAGAAAAGTCCACTGAATTATGGGGAAAAAACATGTCTTACTGATATCACTTCTATTTAACACTGTACTGAAAGTTCTAGATGAAGCACTACAAGAATAATAAACAAGGTAAACTAAAATTGAAAAAAGGGACAAAATTTTCATTGTTTACTGATGGTATTATTTTCTTCAGAGAAAACTCAAGAGAATCTATAGACAAATGGAACTGATAAAACCTAGTAAAAGTTCTAAACACAAGGTCCATAGAGAAAAACTAATAGAGTTTCAATGCGCTAGCAAAAATTCATTTGAAAGTGTAATGGAAAATAATAAATTTTATAATGTTTTAAAGTAGTTTAATACATCTAAAAATTTCTGAACAACATGAAAGTCCTGAACAAAGGGAGAAAGAAATAATAGCCGTTGATAAGAAGTATAAACATCAAAAAATTAAAATTCTTCTGCACATTTATTTGTAAATTCAGTATCATTTTGTTCAAATTCATATAAGAAGTTCTACAGCAAAAAAAAAAATTCACATTGAGCACTATTAGTAAAAGAAATTTCAAAATAATCTTATGAAAAACAATCAAAAGGGGAAGACTTGCTTTTCCAGATATCAAGATTTAAGATAACACTTTCATATCGTTTTGACCCTGATTTGATGCAAAGAATAAAGGACTCAGGGAAAGATTCCTACACCTTGACTCATGGTACAGTTAACATCATAAGCAACTGGGAAAACTGGCTTGCCTTGTCTGAAAAACTTGAGATCCTAGCCCAAAAGGAATTTAAGATGTTTAAGTGCAGAAATGCATAAGAAAAAACCCTTTTAAAATATTAGAAAAAATTTAGAAGAAAATGTATGTGATCTCTTGATGAGAAAAGATCTTTCACACATGACACTAAAAGCATCCATTATAAAGGAAAAAATTTATTGATGGTTGTTGTTGTTGTTATGTGCCATCGAGTCACTTGCAACTCACAGCAACCTTATGTACAAGAGCCCCAAACCTCGTTCTACCTGTGCCAACCTCTCCATCTCTGACACACTCATTCCCACCACCCGAATCACAGAATCGATCCATCTCATCGAGGGTCTTCCTCTCCTGCACTGTCCCTCCACTCTCCCAAACATGACGCCCCTCTCCAAGGACCAGTCCCTCCTTGCAACATGCCTAAATTATGTCAGATGAAGCTTCAGAATTCTTGACTCCAAGGAGCAGTCTGGCTTCACCTTCTTCAGGACAAACATGTTTGTTCTCTGAGCGATCCATGGTATACTCAACACGCTTCTCCAGTACCACAGCTCAAAGGCATCAATTTTCTTTCTATCATCCTTACTTACTGTTCAACTCTCCAATGCATAGCACATAATTGCGAAGACTAGAGCCTGGATCAGGCGCACCTTAGTCTCCAGCCTGACGTCGTTGCTCTTCAGTACTCCTGAGAGGTCCCTCACAGCTGACTTTCACAATGGAATTTGTCTCCTGATTTCCTGGCTGCTGGTACCAAGAGTGTTGACTGTAGAGCCAAGAAAACGAAAACTGTTAACTATCTCAATCTCCTCACCATCCATACTGATGCTGCCAATGGGCCCAGTGGTGAGAAAGATTGATAGATTTGATTATATAAAAACCGTAAACCTCAATATTAAAAAGACACTGTAGACGAAGATGTGTATGACAGTCATTTCAAATATTTAACCCTTAGAATATGAAGAAGATTGAATCCATGAGGAAATAAAAGAAAATGAGCATCTTATAGAAGGAATTAGGATACCAAGACAAGCAGAAGAGAAGATGCTCAACCTCATTAGTAATCTGAAAAACAAATCCATCAGCAAATAAAATGAAAGAACATAAACCCACCACAATCACATGTCTGATCTAGGCAAAACAAAACCATAAAAGCATATCAAGAGGATATGGTAAGAGATAGACTAGAAGAAGAGGCATTGAGCATGTCATGATATTCCTTGTGGACTGTGTGTAAGGCTTGTTCTTTGTTGGAACATGTGAACAGATTTTAAGAATAACAGAATCTAATGTATAGTTAGAAAGATGCCTCTAGAGCTCTGGTGACATAGCTTCTAGTATGTTTTGATAATAGCCAAGCATCTCCAGCAGTTAAAATCCACTGTCAGCTCCACGGAAGAAAGATGGACAGTCTTTTCCCTTGAAGATTTACAGCCATACAAACCTGACGGAGGGTCGCTGTGAGTTGGAAATTGACACAATGGCAGCGAGTTGGAGTTCAAGTATGAGAGAAAACAGAAAATATTAGAAGAGTTTAGGTATGAGAGGGCGCTCTGGTGGTTAAGATTAGATGAAGACATGAAATGGCATTGTTGTGCTTCATTTATTTATTAAATATAATCATGTAGTACTATGCTTCTTAAACTGACTGCCTTTGAGTCATTTCCCACTCATAAGTGCTCTCCATGGTGTTTCTAAGACTATTTCTCTCAGAGAGTCACTGGTGGACGGACTTGAATTGCCAGAGACGCATAGCCTTGTAACAAGCCACGCAACATGCTACAGATTATGCTACCAGAGCTCCTTCACTATGCTAATATTTAGGTGAATTATGAAACACAGAAAACAAAAAGGCATAAAATGAAAAAGAAATGTAATTTCCATATTTTCCTCCCAAACCTCAATGGATGTTGTTGTGCAACTTATCTTGGAAGTTTTCTTTAACTCATTGATAAAATTAACCTTTACCTCACTAACAAAGCTCAAAGACTTAGATTAGACTCAGTATGGATTCTGCTACAACATAAAGAAAGAAAACAGCCCTCCAACCAGACCAGTGAGCAACATCAAGCATCATGATAAACAGAGAAAAGATTGATGTTGTAAAACAATTTATTTTGCTTAGATAGATCATCAGCACTCATGAACAAGTCCAAAAATAAAAGTATATCATAGTTTAGACAAATTTGCTGTCGCAAACTTCTTTGAAGTAGTTTGTTAAAATTATTATTCATTCATTTATGCACCTGTGGTGTTAGCATAAATGTTGGCTTCCCCTCTAGTCTCCAACTGCCTTAACTGCAGGCACACGGTCTTGTAAATCAGCAAACTGACATCAGCTGTGGGAGTAGGCTAAGAGAAAGAGTGCTTCCCACACTGAGCAGAAAGACTTGAGGTGAGCAAGGCTTGTGGTGGCAAGATCCTAGTGAGAGCAAGACCCTGGTGGTGAAGAGACTATAGCATTGCTGTCGCAAAACTGTGGCAAGGTGTGACCTGAGGCTGCTTGTATTTGTGCTGGCTACAGTTAAAGGTTCGGTTGTTCTTGCTGGATGTTTGAAGGAGAAGCTGACTTACAACAACTCTAAGGCAAACCTTGCTGGATGATTTGGATTTGACTGCTGAACTGAAACTGGAGCCTGGGCTCATTGAGGAATTGTGCCTTGGAACTGTTGGGCTAAAGCTTGGGCTTGTTTTGTAAGATATTCTTTGCTTCCTCCTCTCCCTTCTCTAATAAACCCCACGGTTGGTGGTATAACTGTGAGTCTGTGCGTCAACAAATAAATGAACCTCTTGCTTGTTGCTGGGCTTCTAGAGACACCATAGGGCTGGGCTACAGACTCTTTATCTGCTTTTTGCTCTAAAGCGCTGAGGGCCATGCTCTTCTTACTCCCTCTGGCCCTTTCAGAGAGATGCTCATGGCCCTGTTCCTCTATATCCCATTTTCTCCTATTTAGCAGCACCCTTTCCTCCCTCTCCCTTTCCTCCAATTCCCTTTGTAACAGTATAAATTGTCATACAAATTCTCTATTCCCTATGGCAACACTTCTCTATACACACATTCTCTTTATTGTTTGCTAGATGTGATTTACAGCCTTTGAAAATCCACAAGAGGGTCAGCTGTATGTCAGTTCCAACTCAATAGCAATGACATAATTTGAGTATTACCAACTTGACACATAGTAGAATTTACTTCTTTGTTGTCTCACTGTCTTTCTTAGGATGTCAGCTCACTGAGGGCATAAACTTGATAGGCCTTAGTCTTACTGTATCCTTATACCTAGAAAGAACCTGGTAACTACTAAAAAGGAATTGGTTTAAGAAGAGCGAACTGGGGGTGAGGGTGGGGTGGGTGGGGAGAAAAATGCAACAATGAATGAATGGAAATCCAAAATCTTTGTAAATGTTCATTGAAATTAATTAAAAAAATCAGAAAAAATAAAAAAGAAAATTTTTAAGAAGTTATTGGCTTAATGAATGAAGAAATATTATAAACTAGTTAAGGAAAGTATTCCATTAACTTGTGCCACAATCAAATTCCTTTTATATTGTACCAAACTAATGTTTAAAAAGCATCCAACTTAGAATTTAGGTCAGCTCCAACCCAACGATGCATAAACACAACAGTTTAAAAGAACGAGAACAAGACTCCTTTTAGTTAAAGCTTAGTTTTAACACCTATTAATTTAGTGACCTTGGGCAACTTACTTAAATTACCTCTGCCTCAATTTCCTAATCTAGAAAGATAATGATAATAGCACAGTAAAAATAAAATTCATTAATACAGGGAACAAGGCTTAGGAAAAATGCTCAACATACAGTAAATTTTCAATATATGCTGACTATAATCCTTATTTTTCTTATTAATTATACCATTGATTGGGTATATCATGTGTAAAATGCGCTTCACAGCCTTTTTAATATTCTCAACCACTCTGATGAGATAGCGATTATGTTAAACTGACATTAATGAGTTGCCTTTGGCTCCACAGGTAATAAGTTGGGGAGTCAATCAGGGGTTCATATAAAGGTCTCCCTGAATCCTCAAACCTAGGCTTTCCCCATTGATTATGCCTCAGTATATGATCTGCACCACCTGTATCAGAGTCACCTGGGGTGCTTGTTAAAATGTAAATTTGAAGTTCTCAGGAAACATTTACTAATTCAGACTCTCTGGGGATGGTGCCAGAAAAGCATACTTTTTGTCTAGCTCCCCAGGTGATGCTTATGCACATTAATGTTTGACTAACACTGCATCTTGCCCTGTTGCCTACAGCCATTAACTTTCCCACAGGAACTGTTTACCGTTCACAAGAAATGCCAACTATCTACAAGATAAAGCTCCTGTGATAGCGACCAAAGGACCATCTATTGCATTTTCTCTCTCCAGCTCTCACAGGAGCTGTACTTGCTCATCTGAAAATATCTCGAGAGAGCAAACCATAATTAATAATCTGTTTGTTCACTGTAAATGAAATCTAATTTATCCTTTTTAAACAAGGCAGGATGATATTCAGATCCACCCAATAACATGGGTCTCATTCGGCCTTATGAGATGGTGGCCAATGAGGAGTTATTCGCAAAACCACAGATAAAGAGATCAGATTAAAAGAGGTACTGCTTCTGCATTAGTTAAGTGGACATCAGTTTAGAACTTTGTGAAACTCACTCTCTTACTGTTACCGAGCAGTAGGAACTGACTCATAGCTGACACTCCAGTGGGTTTTCTGAGGCTATAAACTACACAGGAGGAAATTGCCTTTCCTCACCTCGCCCTCCTCCCTCCTCTCCCTCCTCCTCTTCCCCTCTCCTTCCCCCTCCCCTCCCCTCTTCTTCTCTTCTTCCTCCTCCTCCTCTTCTTCTTTTCTCTCTCTCTCTCCCCCCTCTCCCCTCTCTCTCTCTCATTGAACTTCTAGCAACTCTTTAGCAACTAGGCCACCAGAGCTCCCTTTTGTGAAACTATGCAACTATTATTGTTTTTGATAGATGCTGCTGAGTCACTGCCAACTCATAGCCACCCTGTGAAAAACAGATCTGAACCCTGTCCTATCCTGGCCACCCTCACTGCACCTGACATGCTCAAGCCCATTGTTATAGTCATTGCGTCAATTCATCTCATGGAAGGTTTTCGTCTCTGTATCTGGCTCTCCACCTTTCCCACCATGAAGTCGTTGTCCGAGGACTGGTTCCTCCTGAAAACATGCCAAAAGTATGTGAGATACAGTTTCACCATCCTTGCCTCTAGCTTCTAAAGGTGCACTCTTCCCTCTAAGACTGATTTGTTTGTTCTTTTGGTAGCCCACTGACTATTCAGTACTCTAACATCACAATTCAAAGGCCCTGATTCTTGGTTCTTATGTGCTGTCCTGCAACTCATACAACCCTATGCACAATTGCTCTGAACCCTGTCCTAACCTGAGCCAATTTCACTGTCTCTGACTCATCTTCCCTTATTGGCCCAGCCTCTCTGTCAATCCATCTCATTTAGGGTCTTCCTCTCCCGAATTGTCCCTCCACCTTTCCAAACATGATATCTTTCTCCAACGGCTGGTTCCTCCTGGCAACATGCTTAAAGTATGTGAGATGGAGCTTCAAAATCCTTGTCTCCAGAGAGCAACTTGGGTTTTACCTTCTCCAGGCTAGACCTGTTTGTTCTCTTGGCAGTCCATGACATGTTCCATACTCTTCTCCAGCACCACAACTCAAAAGCATGAATTCTTCTAATTCTAGTCATTGTCCAGCTCTATAATGCATAGCAATTAACTATGAAGACCATGGCCTAGACAAGGCACACCTTAGTCTCTAGACTTATATCTTTGCACTTCAGCACACTTGGAGAGGTCCCTGACAGCAGACTTTCCTAATCCAATCAGTCTTTTGATATCTTGGCTGCTGGTTCCAAGACTTTATTATGGGCCTGAGCAAACTGAAATTGCTGACAATCTCATTCTTTTCTCCATCTATCATGGTGCTTCCAATTGACCCAGTGGTGAGAATCTTTGTTTTCTTGATGTTGAGTTTTAATCCATTTTGAAGACGGCAGTCTTTGACTTTCTAGAGTAAATGCTTCAGGTCCACCTCAGTTTCAGGAAGCAAGGCGGTGTCATCTGCATAATACAAGTTGTTGATGTTTCTTCCTTCAATTCTGATGCCACAATCCTCCTCATAAAGCCCAGATTCTGGAATGATCTGTTCCCCATATAGATTGAAGAGGTATGGAGAGAAAACGCATCGCTGACACACTCCTTTCCTGATTTTGAACCATGAAGTGTTTCCCTGCTCTGTTCTGACGACTTCCACCTGGTCCAAGTATAGGTTTTGCATGAGCACAATCAGGTGTTCTGGGATTCCCATTCTTCTCAAAGTTAGCCACAGTTTGTTGTGATCCACACTGTCAAATGCCTTTGCGTAGTCAATGAAATATAGACATTCTTCCGGTACTCTAGCCAGGATCCATGTGACATTGGCAATGATGGCCCTAGTGTCACAAACTCTTCTAAACCTAACCTGTACTTCTGTTAGTCCTCTGTTGATGTACTGTTCCAGTTGGTTTTGGATAATCTTCAGCAAGATTTTGTTTGCATGTGATATTAATAATACTGTCTTCTTTAGTCTTCCTTATTCATTGTCTAGCACTTTACAATGCGTTGTTGTTGCTAAATGACATCAAGTCATAGGCAACTCATAACACTATGAGCGAAAGACCTGAATACTTGTATAGCTTTCATCGTTTCTCCAAGTTCATAGAGTTTCCAGAGGCAAGCTCTTTACGGAAGTGGATGCCACTCCTGCTTCCAAGCTTTTTTTATTCGGGGAGCTCCACCAAACACTGTCCACCATGGGTAACCATTATCACATTTGACACATCAGTGTCAGTGTTCAGCA
This sequence comes from Elephantulus edwardii, assembly GCF_000299155.1. Taxonomy (NCBI): domain Eukaryota; kingdom Metazoa; phylum Chordata; class Mammalia; order Macroscelidea; family Macroscelididae; genus Elephantulus; species Elephantulus edwardii. The sequence goes on from NW_006399766.1 coordinate 27,231,003, forward strand.
TCACAGCAACCACGAGTTACCTCTGTACAGCACGGCACAGACCAGTGCTATACGACCTAGAAGAATATTTCACTAAAAACAATTAGAAGTCGACCAGCAGCATTTACGATGCATAGGAAGAAATTAAAAACACCATGGCTTGCATCAGGTACATCTTGGTCTTTAAATTGTCATTCTTTCACCTTAGCACTTTGGAGAAGAGATTGACAGCAGATTTCCCCACTATGTCTTTTTGTGTGTGGAAAATACTAGTGTTAAAATAGAGAAACTGGTGAACATATATGTTTGTGTATATATCTGTGTGTGTTTATGTATGAGTGTGTTTGAGAATTGAAAAGGTAAAAAAGTAAATTCTTTTCAATATAACTTCCAAATTCATTCATAATTATTTGCATGTTTATAAATCTTCATTTCCTAGTTGTTCTACATATTTTTATGTTGTGATTATTTCTTAATGTGTGCAATTTTAAACTAATTTTTTCACTTGTCATATATGCATTTTCAGGTTATGAGAGTCTTCATAGGCATATTTTCAATGGTTAATAATATTACATCCATCAGATGTAGTATAATGTATTCAACTATTCTACCAATATATTTGCTTTCAATTATTTTTATTCTTGTCAGTAGTGAAATCCAGAATGCAAGATGCAAGGGAATAACACCAAGTTGTTAACAGTGTTTATCTTTGAGTAGTGAAATTCTGTGGGGTATGTTTTTCTGAATTGTTTTTAATTTCTAGAATCAACATTTACAGAGAAAACATTATTCATAGAAAAATTAATAGATTCAAATTCACTGGGCATTTCTATATGAGAATATTATATTATTCTAGGCAAGAGTACTCTAAATAAGTGGAGCTTTCTTTTTGGCTATATTGAAGATGCTTTTTATAGCCAAATCACTTTCGTAAAGTGTTTTACCAATTTTCACCCAATGACCATTGTTCCATCTCAAGCTTTTTGGAGGATTTTGTACTTGTTAAGATAGTTTATGCTTTATCCTGGAAAATCAACTATAAAAAGATAACATATATTTATGTTCCCACGAAATCTAAATTATGAGAAGTTGACAGGATAAAAAGGCATGTTGTCACGGTGTGGTGTCAGAAACCTAGAAAATCGGCATTTCTATTCATTGTGTTAACCCCCGTTAGGAGTACAGTCTACAACTACCTTAATTGCAGACATATGGTCATGAAAATCATCAGCAGCTGTGGGACTAATATAAGACTTCTTTCCACATTGTAAAAAACGGTGGTGGAGAGAGGGTAAAGAGACTGTAGCACTGCTGTGAAGAAACTGTGGCAAGGTATAACCAGAGGAACCCTGGAGATAGAGCCACAGTTAAATGTTTATCTTGCTTGCTGGATGATTGAAGGAAAAGCTGATTTGTAACTGCTCTGAGATAAAATTTGCTGGACAACTGAGGAAACCAGAGGTTTATTTGTACTGCTGAGCCTGGACTTTGACTAACTGAAGACTTGTGCATTGCTATTTATCTGGCTTGGGACTGCTGGGCTAAAGCAAGACTTGCATTGCATGATATTCTTTGCCTCCCCCAATCCTCAACTTATTGCCCTAATAAACTCCACAACTTTGAGTAAAGTCTGTAAGTTAAGTTGCAACAAACATTGGAATCAATAATTGGTAGAAATGGAAACAAGAGCATGGGAGTGGCATATCTGACCAGTCATGTAGCTATTTGGTACTATGTTTGTTACTGATAGAGACAGTTCTCCTTTAAGAAGTGAGTAGAAGTCAGACTCAGCCACCCTACTGTTGTGTCTGCTCATTTTACACAGGGAAAGCAAGGGTAATAGCTATTTGCCATTTATTGGCTGTTATGTCTGAACCCCCATTCTAATACTTTGCTCTACTTATTTGTCTAAATTCAATTTATCAGTAAAGACAAAGGATTTATTATAATGCAGAAGATACATGCAGCATTTATCATTAGCTTGTTCCTTTTTATTGCTAACTAGTATTCTGTTACATAAATGTACCATACATCTTTTTTTAAATTCATTTTAATGACAGTTTACAGAGACTTAGGGTTTCCATTCATTCACTGTTGCACTTTTCTCCCTGTCCACCTCCTCCTCCCCAATTCACTCTTCTCTTTGAAAAGTAAAAGAAAAATTCTTTTATTGTTATATAATCCCTCCCCCCAAGTCCACGCCACTGACCACACATCTTTTGTCTTCGCACCACTTGATGGACATCTAGATTGTTTGCAGTTCTTGACATTTTCCATAAAGCTTCTATGAATGCTGCTTCCATGCGTTAGTAGGCAAATGTCAAAGGTGTAAACTTCAGACACAGAAGATTCTATCCTGTATGACTTCATTTACTTGAAATGACTGAGCAACCAAAAAATACCATTGCCAGTGGGTAAATTCTAGCCCATGGTGACTCCGTGACTTTCAGAAAAAACCTTCATTCAAGACTTTCAAAGAACAGAAGAGGCAAAACTATAGTAACAGAAATCCATTTCATAGGAGAGAGAGGACTGACTATTAAGGGCCCAAAGGGAATGATGGAAATGTCCTATTGTTTATGGCATTAATCACATGACTATATGCACATGTCAAAAATCATCAAATTGTAAGCCTGACCTTGGTCACATTACCTTTATTAAAACCAACCATCAAAATGGAAGCAAAAAACTGTGTGCACATGAACACATGCACCCACCACTAAAGACAACCATTGATTCTCAAAGGGGAATCAACCCCGCCTGTCAATATGCAAGACTGCCTCCCCTGAACTGTTGTTGCTAGTCTATTACGTTACACACAACAGTTTTTGTTCCTCCTCGCCATCCCCTTAACACCTGCTTCCCTTTCAGGTTGTTTCCCCTCATGCCGGGGGGAAAAGTGGTTACTGAGCTATACACGCTTTTATGGCTTTTCCCTCAATGGCGGAATGATGCTGCTGAAGCTTTCGAAACAATGTTGACAATGACTGAATTATAAGTCAAGGATGATTCTCATTCCCCATCTCCATCTGGTGGGATTGAAAGAAACGGTTTTATTCTTTCAATTGCATAGTGTTTATGGTTGTCTCCACAGTGCCTGTGAGGGGAGGCACTCATGGAAGGTATTAACTCAATATATATTAACTGAAAACATCCAGTTACAATGGTAAATTCTATCTTAAAGTGTGCTGTTGAGAAAAATGAGCTTGAAGAGAAAACATCCTTATGTACAATCTAGGCCCCCATTTAGATATCCTAGTTAGGTCCAAGACCTAACTCATTTTACCACTTGCCAGGTGTGTTCCTTGCTAATGGATTGTAAGTGAAAACCTCTTTGGGACTTCCCCTTGGCTTAAAGAAGCTACTTTCCCCAGAGTTACACTCTTTCCCTGGTAAGATCTTACATTAAATGATTGGTCAGTGTAGGAGTACAATGACCGGACCACCTCACCTCAGTTTACAACTCTGAAGAACAACCACCATTCCAGAGGGTCCTGTGGGATAGGCCATGTCCTGACTGCAACTACATGAGAGTTGAAATCCCCCTCCCTGCATCCTTAAAAGTCATATTCCTGAGATCAGTCTCCAACAAATGTTATGCATGCAAGTAATTGTCATCCTGAGATGCCTGGCCTTAGACAAGTGGAATTAGAAGTAAGCCTAAGAAGTCGTCTCCAGTATGGAACTTTGAGTGCTCACTTACTGGTCAGGCAGAAATGAGGACTTCCTCTCTGGTAGGAGGAAGAGCTCTGGGCAAAATGTAGCAGTGCAGTTGTTAAAAGATTCACTGATGGTAAACTGGAATAAGATACAGGATAGAAAGGACTAGATTAGGGTTGCGATAGCTCTGACACTTGTGAGTTCTGGGAAAGTTAATAAATACAAGAACTAGTCTATTGGAGATCTTTTGTGGGTATTACAGATGCACTGGAGAGAAACCGTGAAAGACTGAGGGTGACAAATCACCAACTTGAGGCAAAATTAATAAAACCAGAGGACTCCGTGGGCAGGATATAAAGAAACTCTGATTTCTCCCAGCTGGAGGGGAGAAGAAAAGCTGACAATCAGGCTCAGGACTTAATTATAAGTGTAACGGAGCTTGAGAGAAGCTTGCAATCTCTGTTTTGCATGTCCGTCTAGGACATGTGTGTCCACACACTTGACATTCTTGTGTGCCCAGATGCCCCTGGACCCACTAGGCCTGCAGAGAGTAGCTCACTGCTTGCTATTAAACTAGCATTCCCTACTTGTTTGGATACAATCACAGAAACTTCTACCTTGCAAGACAATTCAGGATCCCCAGGAAGGCTGTCCCCACCTCCCCCATTTCCGGTCAAGGGACAAAAGGACTAAAGAGAAGTCACAGCATAACTTGGGCCTCAAAGAAAAGGAAAGTAATGAACTGTGCGAGCAAGCAGGGGAGTCTCGATGAGGCAGGACCCTGAAGATGCTGGATCAAGGAAAGCAGAATATACTTGAAAGAGACGATGTTATCAATACAGGAGAATAGCCCATCAGAATGGATTAACAGTCTAGTGAAGACTCAAGGAGAAAGTGCCAACATGCTACCGGAATAGCTCCTGGAAAGGAGAGCACTGGTGCCCTAGTGGGTAAGGAGTTGCACTGCCAAGCCAACTGCAAGCAGTTCGAATCCACCAGCTACTCCTCAAGAGAAAAACGGGCAATCACCTCATGCACAATTTACAACCTCCAAAAACCTGCTAGAAGGTTAGCTATGACTTGGCTTCCACTTGATGGTGAGGAGTTTCAATTCTTCCAGCCTCTGCCTATAACCCCATTTCTAAGCCACTTCTACATGTTTAGTAACTGTTAGGGTAACGGCATACTTCTAAGTACCCAAATCTGTATCCGTCTTCTCAGTTCTACTCAATTCATTGCCATTGAGTCAGAACCAATTCACAGACTATCTTCCATTGGGTTTTCAAGGCTGTAAATCACACAAGAGGAGGCTGCCTGTCTTTCTCCTTCAGTGCTACTGGTGGATTAGAACAGCTCAACATTTGCTTAGCAGTACAACGCCGGAACTTCCCACGGATTTGGTAGTTTAAATATTCCCTCACTGTTTTGGAGGTTAGAAGTCTGAAATCAAGGTCTTGCTCACTACGACGATGCTAAGGGAGGAATTCGTCGTGTCCTCTGTTAGCTTCCGGTGGTTCTGGGCAGAACAACATTACCCAATGAGGCAAGTGGGAATGAGTCCAGTGGTGTCTTCCCACCAGTGTGCAGTGCATACTTTCACCTGCCCCCAGGTCAGGGGGAACGCAAGTGACATTGCTCACCACACATTAGCAAGTCAACAGTTAAATCCTTGGGGACTTGCTCAAGGCCAAGTCAGTACACAACATACCCACTGGCTCATCAGTCCCTGGTTCCAGGCAGCCCCTGGCTTGTGACTACATCGCTCCAGTCTCTACCTTTATCTTTGCATAGCTGACTTTTGTTGTTTAAATAATTACCCATTGTACAGTATAGCCTGTAAACGCCTGAAAAATGGCTGTGTTCATGCTAAGCTGGCAGTTTTATCAGTTTCTTCCCACTGTTGTTGTTGTTTCGTGCCGTCGAGTGGGGAACCAACCCTCCAGCAAGTTTTCAAAGGCATTCATGGATTGCCTACATTTCTCTTACAGAGCAGTTGGTGGGTTTGAAGTGCATGCGTTTGGGTTGGCAGCACGGCTCCTTACCACGAGGGCCACCGAATGAAAAAGCCACCGCATTTGTTTCCAATGGGCTTCTTTTTGGTTTCTTCTGAGAATTAGGGCAAGCTGCTCTTATCAAGCAGGTGGTGGTTTCCTTAACATTTCCCCTCCTAACCTGTGTAATTTTTTATTTTGCTACTATTTGCGGGTTGTTTGTAGAGGAGTATGAAATGCTTAGCTGCCTGCCACCTCCCATCTGCAGTAGGAATTCTCTAGCCCACCCCCACTGGCATTTGGACAGCCCTGCGTCTTTCTCCTGGTCCGAAACTTTCCTGTCCCAAAACACTATTGTCTTTTAGTTTGTCTCCAGGGTCAATTTTTTGGTCTGTCTGCAAACACGAAATCTTGAGAGGCTTTCCCTCTGGGGAATGAGCCCTAACACCCATAAATTTGCACAAACCATTAAAATTCTTTATTAAAGCCTCCCAGCCATTGCTTGAATCAGATTTTGTCTCTTCACACTGTGAGGCAGGAGGACTGTTTCTAACTTTATAATTGAGGAAAGAGATTTCGAGCTATAAAATGGCTTGCCCCAAATCAAGCCATTAATAAGGTTGAGAATTGGAAAGTACATCCAGATATATTGACTCCAAGTTACTATTTCATCAAGTAATTTCCGGTAGCCATCCATCAATACATTTATCCAGCTAGCCAGCCAACATTTACCGAGTATATATGATGAACCAGGTGAGCTCTAGCTCTAGAGGAGACAGGAGAATCAAATACAATTCCTGCCTTAAAAGATCACAGGAAGGAAATGCTGAAAGGGCGGTCATGCAGGGCAGTTAAGTTTTATTAGAGAGAAAACAGCTGGTGCTCCAGGCAGTCATAAGTGGAGATTTTACCCTAAATTGAAGTAAAAGTTTCTTTTTGAGTGAAAAACTGAACAGCACGAGACAGTTCTACAGAAGGTAGGCATGTTGAAGAACACAGAAAAGAGAACAGTCTTTTCAATTCATTTCCTAGAACTCTTGATAACCACCGTGCGCTCAGGCATTTACCTTCAAAGATTCATAGTTGCTTCCTCTCAAGACTGTATTGATTTAGTGGAGAATTGAGTACGTAAATAAACATTTTACATATGATAAACTCATTAAGACATGGATGTACGCTGTCTTCATTACCTAATGCTGCTGGAACAAAAATGCCCTACGTGGGTAGGTAACAGGCATTTATCATCTCATAGTGTAGGACACTGGACATTTGAACTCGGGGTGCAGCTCTAGGGTGAGGTTGTTCTTTGTCTATTTCAGTACTTCTTGGAGTTGCTGGGCTCGTGGAGTCACGTGCAGTGTGTCTTCATGAACCACCTTTTAGTCTGCTCTTGGCTGGATTTAGAAGTGAGTGGATTTAGAACCCACCACACACTGGCATGATCTCATTAACATTATGTCCACTGAGTCAGAACTGACCTACTGCTGACCCTCCAGTGGGTTTTCAGAGGCAGTCAATCAAATGGAAGGAGATTGCACATCCTTCTCCAGTGGAGCAGCTGGGGGCTTTGAACTCCATGCCTTTGAGGTTGCAGCATAGCTTCTTAGCACTAGGCTACCAGAGTTCCACACAGGATCATATTTACAGGCACAGGAGTTATGGTTTCAACACATATTTTGGGATGTAACAGGGGACACAATTCCACACACCTTCCTATGAGGCAAAAAGGGCAGGTGGTAAGACCTGGGAGAGGAGAAAAGCAACAAAGAAGGCCTACAAGTCTAGGTGTCTCTGAGATACTGTCTTAAAGAAAAGGGTGTCTACTGGTAGGCCCAGTGAGCTCTGGTGGCTTAGTGGTAAGAAATTTTGCTGCCATTCCAAAGGCATATGGTTCAAATTCACCGGCTGCTCCATGGGGGAAGAAAGGGCAATCTCCTCCCGTGCAATATGATGTTGTTGTTGATGATGATGATGGTCTTCAAGCCGAGCACGACTCATAGCAACCCTATGAACCAAAGGCCTGAAGCCCCTCTACAACTATCAACATCTAACAAAGTTCATAGAGTTTCCAGAGGCAAGCTCTTTACGGAAGTGGAAACCTTCTGGAGAAACTCTGAAAGCCTTCTAGAGAGTCAGCTATGAGTCAGTTCTTACTTGAGGGCGCACAACAATGACATGAGGCCCCGAATGGCACAAATAGTTAATTAAGCCTTTTACGACTAGCTGAAAAGTTGATGGTTCAAACCCACCGGTAGGTGTCCTGGAAGACAGGTCCACAGACCCGCTTCCAAAAGGTCTACCTTGGAGACGGTACAGAGCAATTCTGCAAACGCAAGTTTACCGTGACTCGGAGCTGACTTGACAGGAACTAACAACATTCGGTCTGCCTGTGCAGGGAAGGGTAAGGCAGAGAGAAAAGAGAGGATGCGCAAATTGCAAAGCAAGCATCAAAACCCCACAACCCTTAAATGCTACCTACATTTGGGTCATTTCTAGATTCCGAGATTGCCTCTCTTAAAATAGCCAAGTGATGTACCAAGTGCTTTTAGTTCTTGGCACAGGTCTGTGATAGCTTCTGCACTTGGCATCAGATAGTCGCTAGTAAAAGCTCGTCTGATGAGGTCCATTGTTCCTAAGGCCACATGGGATTCCCCAGCAAGGCTGCTGGCTCTATCTGCCACTTGGCAATAGCATGCAACACCACTTAGGTGTTCTGCTTAGAGATACCAAGACAAAGAAAGGACTGAACACGTCATATGACAATTTTGGAAATAACAGCAGAAAAGGGGAGTTGAAATGCAATGTCCACATTTTCCAGATCACAACTCATTGTCGTGGCACTTCTAATTCCTGGAGAGGTCCAGGGAGCCAACCCTCAGCTCAGGTTCATTTCACAAACACAACCATGGCAACCTCCTCTGCTGTGGTCCTGACCTTGACTTGCTCTTCCTACCACTTGTGCACTGCCTAGCAAGACTATGGACTAGGCCAGGAGTCAGACGGGTCCAAAGGGGGACCTGCCATTCCTCATAAAAACAACTGATGAAACTTCTGTACAATGGTCATAGCACTTGGGCTGTGGAAAACTCCCCACCCCCACCCCATTAAGAGCAGGTTTCTTTAGGCACCAGAAAAATCCCTCTTGTTATGTAAATGAACATAGAACTTCAAAAAGGGACAAGTCATGGAGGGAGAAAGAGTAGGAAAGTATGAGATCCATGCTCACTCAGAAGGAATAAGCATGATTGAAAATGGGCTTTGATGTGTCCCCGCTCTGACTGCTGCAGCGTCCCAATTTCCCTGCAGTGCACACACACTTCTGTCACTCATCTGAGAGGGTTTTCAAAAAGCAGGCTTCCTGGCACCCTTCAAAATGTGAGAAGAGATTTTTATGGCTCTGCGTTTTCTTCTGAATATTGTATTTATGCAGTTCTCCCCACCTGTATCTGCCCAATTGCCCCCCACCCCCTGGTCTGCAAGGTCTTCCCCTCCTAACTCCCTTCCAAGAATTTCTTACCTTCCTCGTCAGGTCACACCATCACGTCTGTCACTGAGGCTGCCTCTTGAACAACACAAGTTTAAACTGCACGGACTCACTGATCTCTGGATATTTCCCCCCTATTTAATTGTGGTTGGTGCAAGTGTTGTTAATCATCTCCAGGGAGAGAGAAAGCATCAAACAGTGTTTTAATAGGATGCTTCTAACACATTTCAAGGCCACAAGCCTTGAGACAGGTGAGCAATTTCTTCCCTGAAGATTAACTGCCCTCTGAAAACCGCTGGAGGGTCAGCTAGGGGTTGGTTCTGACTCTAAGGTACACAACGCACACACCCAATGAGCCTGTACAGTTCAAACCCATGCTGTTCAAGGGTCAACTGTAACTTACATGCCGATTTTTTTACTTCTTAGCCCCGGTGCAGTACATAAGGTGTCGAGCTGCTAATTTTAAGGTTGGTGGTTCAAAACTACTAGGTGTTTCAAGGGGAACAGATGGGCAATCTTCTCTTGTGAAGATTCACAGCCTCATATACCAAATGGAGGCTCCCCATGAGTCAAAATCAGCTGGACAGCAGTGGGGTGGGGGAGATGAGTGCCCCTAATTTCCTCCTTGTTACAAGAGTCAAATACACATTTGTTAAATACAAATTCTTCAAGCCTTAATGCAAGCTAGTTGGAAACCTCCTCTGACCCAAAAGCTATTATTGAGTAGCCCTTCCTTTTTCTTCCTGTTGTTTATTCTTGTTGTTTAACATATCATGGAATGCCAAGAAGGAGAACAAACAGGTCTGTCCTGGAAGGGTTGAAATCAAGTATCTCTTTGGAGGCAAGGATTTTGAAGCACCTTCTCACATACTTTGGGCATGTGGCCAGGAGGGACCAGTTCTTGGAGAAGGACATCATGCTTAGAAGGGTGAAGGGACAGTGCGGGAGAGGGAGACCCCGGAGGCTGGATGAGATGGACTGACTCAGTGACTGGGGTAATGGGGGTATGTGTGTCAGAGACAGTAAGATTGGCTCAAGATAGAGCAGGGTTCAGAGGTTTTGTACGTAGGGTTGCTGTGAGTCGCAGACAACTCGACAGCTCATAACAAGAACAATAACTTGTTTATTCCATAGTCTCTAATCTATTCCATCACCTGAATATTTATCATACTGGAATGTTAGACTTGCAAGACAGAATTATGCAGTTGTCTCACAGGTTCACAAGGGCTGGAAATAGTGTTTGATTAAGAGGAGGCACTAGCTAGGAAAGAAGATTGTTGTTGTTGTTGTTGTTGTTAAGTGCCGTTGAGTCGTAGACCACTCATAGCAACCCTATGAAGGAGAGTCCTCAAGGCTTGGATGTCTTTCATCCTCTTTCCAGGTTCATACGGTTTCCAGAGGCAAGCTATTTCAGAAGTGGTTGTCACTCTTGCTTCCAAGTTTGTTTTAATTGGAGAGCTGTCCACCATGGGTGACCATTATTGCATGTGACACATCAGTGTCACAGTGTTTAGCATCACAGCAACCACAAGTTACCTCTGTACAGCAAGTGGACAGACCAATGATATCTCATTTCCTTGGGGTATATTCCTAGTAGTGGAATAGCTGGGTTATCCAGAGTTTCTATGTTCAACATTTTTTCTTTCTTTTTTTAAGATACATTTTAATGAAAGTTTACAGGGACTTTGGATTTCCATTCATTCATTGTTGTACTTTTCTCCCTGCCCACCCCTCCCCACCCCAATTCACTCTTCTCTTTGAAAAGTAAAAGACAAATTCTTTCATTGTTATACAATCCCTCCTCCCAGGTCCACTCCACTATGCAGCCTTCGACCTAATCATACATCCCTTTTAAGCAGTTCTTGTAACTTTTAAAGGTCCAGTTACAGGGCAGAGGTCAATTCTCATAGTCTCTCATCACTGTTGAGTCAGAACCGCCTCAGAGCCGGCCGTCCACTGCCACTTCCATAAATGCACATGAAAATCAAACACAGTTTGTCAGAATCAGCTTGTTTCAGAACAGTGGAAACTAACCAAAGGCTTAGAAGCACCTGGGGAGCATTTATTCAAGAAAAGTGGCTGACTTGCAGAACAGTAAACTTGTACCCTTTTCCATTTCTCCAGTCCCAGTCGCTGCTCTTCAGGTCCATGGTAGGTTCAGAAATGAAAAATTCACGTCTCCCAGCAAGGAGAATACAGCTGGAAATCCTCAGTTCCTAATTCCCAAATAATTGTCATTGTTCAATCAACCTTGTTGTCCCTGAAGACTCCACTGAAAAGACTTGTTATTTGACCTGACTCTGAAGCTCTCCCAGTTCTGAAAGCCTTCTCCCCATCGGTGGCCATTGCATTTTAGCTTTGCACTTGCCCGAGGTGTTGTGTATGTAGTGGGGCAAACAAGAGACTACTAAAAACCCTACCAAGGGAATGCTTCACAGACCAGGGGAGCCAAAGGCGCAGTGAAGATGATGAAAGAAACCATGTTATCCAGGAAGGAGGAAGGAGTCCAGGTGCATGGACAGTGCTGTACGTGTGGAGATGCACCGCTCATCCAAAGACATCACCTTGCTGGGTGTTCCAATCTCCCAGCTGTCCCACAGAGACGGCCCATCTCCTCCATACTAGAGGAGCTGGGATGGATTGGTTCCGACTCAGAGGCAATGAGTTGGACTTTGACTTTTGATATTAGAAATGACTCTGAAAAAGATAAAAGATAGAGGTGAAAACTGAGAAAATATAGATAAAATATTGACTTTGGGTAATATTAATATTGGTCCATTAATTGTGACAAATGAATCAAACGAATATAAAATATTCACGGAGAAAGTGGGTATGCAGGATATGGGAACTCTGTGCTGGGCAAATATTCTGTAACTCAAAATACACTAGAAGAAATGTTAAATAACTTTCTTGATTACTTATTGTTGCTAGAATGGAAATACCACAAGGGAACAAATTTCCATTTAGGGGGCTAGAAGTCTGAAATCTGAGTGTCCACTCTAGGAGGAGGCTTCCCCTTTGTCAGCTATGGGGAAAGGATCTTTGTCTTTCTGCAACTTGTGTTCATTAGAACAGCATCTATCTTGCCCTTTTGTCTCAGAAGTGGAATATAATTTGAGGGGCGGGATACAGAAGAGGCAATTTCTTATCCTTTAAAGTAAGTTAAAATCCGTAGGCATTTAAATCCATAGCCTTCAGCACAGCTACAACCCCCTTGAAGACTTTGAAGATATCACAGTTCGTTTATATTCCTTTTGAGAAGATTTCATCACACAGCCTTCAGCAAGTTGAACAAAGAAGCAACATCAAACGGTAGTTCCCTATCAGATTAATCCAGAAGCTTACTAAAAGATATTTGAAATGCAACATGTACGTGTTGGTGATGCTACTGGGAGTGAACATTAAAGTAGAAAACGACCCCGTTTACCTCCACTGTTCCAGAACAAAGGCTGAGTACCAGGTTTCTTCTGACTGGAGTGTAAGCCCACTCATTCTCTTAGGTTCACTGCCACGGAAGCCACCGTCATCCACCAGTTCTTCTTAAGCTGTGTTCCTCCTCACGAGAACATCTCTAGGTCCTTGCCTCCAAGAACGTTCTGTGTAGATGCAAACCTAGGTGCCCCTCAACTCGATGCCAGTGTCCCTTCAATCTCAGTAAGACGCTGGCCATTGTTTCCTACACCACTGAGTTGGCTTCAACTCATAAATATGACTCCGACTCATGTGACGCCCTGTGATTGAGGTGTTGTCCAGACTGGCGCCATCCTCCCGAAATGCACTGTGCTGATGTCTGCTCATTTACAGGAGAAAACAGCAATCACTGCCTGTCAGGTGGAGGGCCCTACTACATCCAAGAATTTCAGTGCAGGAGAGTCTAGTTAACATGCAGACTACAATCACCTTGGGAGTCAAAACAAAGGCCAGAGCCCAGGAGCCCCATACCCAAACTCTCTCTTCCATCAAACTCATTCTAACACATAGGACTCTCTACGAGGGAATCAAACTGTGTCTAGGGTTTCCAAGGGTATAAGCTGTACAGAAGCAGACCTTTGTGTTAGCAGCCGACCAAGTGCATACCCACACTACCACCAGGGATAGGGCCCACAAAACAAATAAAAGAGAACTTCCGGGACTAAGATGAAGGCTTTGTTAGTTTTTAACATTACCCAGGTGATTCCAAAGTGCATCTAGCCAATGATGAGAATCACGGCTTGAGGAGGAACGCCCTGCCATTAAAAACGCCTGGGAACTTCTCAAACTACAATACATGTCTGGGCCTTGATGGAAAACCATTACCTCAGAGGCCTCTGTCCTCATAATGACTCCTACGCAGAGTCCACAGAAAACTTGTTTTGCTGCTAAGCTAAAGGCTGGGAGTTTGAGTCCACGGTTAGTTGGGCATTTCACAATGTACTTCTTTCTGAAAGTCATAGTCAAATTCGCTGAAGAAAGACTCATTGCTGCTCAAAGTCACAAACTATGCATAGCTAACCCGTCAGCGGGTTTTCCAAGGCCACAATTGCACAGAAGGAGATTATTGGTCTTTCTCCCTTGGAACAGCTTGTGGATTCGAACCACCAGAGAGGAATTACCTTTGCTTTAGCAGCACAGCTCCCTACGGTCTACACCACCAGAGCTCTCTGCCTGAAGAACAGAATCACCTAATATACTTGTGGATGTACAGGGGGAAAGGGACTAATCATTGGGTTGTACAGTTTGATGGGGGGGGAGGAATATTGAAATAATTTGTTCAAATTTGTATTCAAGTTTTGTAAACAAACTAGTAGAAAAAAAGAAAAATTAAGCATTAAAAAAGAAAGATAAGGACACAATAAAATCTGCTTAACTTAAAAGAATATTTCATGAGTTTCTTGCTTTTCAATGCAGCATAGTATTCCACTGTGTGAATGTACCACAGTTTCTTTCTCCATTTGTTTGTTGATGGGCACCTGGGTTGTTTCCAACTCTTTGCTATTGTGAACAAAACTTCAATAAACATGGATGTGCATATATCAGCTTGGGTGGCAGTTCTGTTTTCTTTAGGGTAAATTCCCAGTAATGGAATTACTGAGTCACAAATGGTATTTCTATTTGCAACTTTTCGAGAAAGCGCCATACTGCCTTCCAGAGTGGTTGTACCTTTATACACTCCCACCAACAGTCAAACAACAAATGCTGACAAGGTTGTAGAGAAAATGGAACCCTTGTCCTACAGTTTCCCACCCTTTTACCTCCCTCTTCTTCCTTTTGCCTTTCCTTTTTGGACATTTATACCCATCATATTAGTTACCTGTCTATTTTTACAATAATGGTCTTATGCAGTATTCATTCTTTAGGGATTGAGTTAGTTGACTCAGCATAATGCCCTCTAGAGTCTCCCATGTTAGCATTTCAAAGAGAAGTAGCGTCAAAGAACAAAGGGACATAGTTTATGGTCTGTTTCACTTACTTTTCCAAAGGAATTCCAAAGGAATTCACCTCGGTCCCAAATTCCCCTTTGTTGTCGTTACCTGCCCCTGAGTCATAGCGATCCTATGATCAATATATATATACACACTATATATAGCATGATAGTATGACACAGGGTGACCCTATGATCAATGGCTCTGAACCTCGCCCTGTCCTGAGCCAACCTCACCATCTCTGACAAATGTTACTCCATTGCCTCAGTCGTATACTTCCCCTTTTCTGTGTTTGTGAATGTCCTCTGTCTATAAGATGCAGATACATGTTTGTTGCCCATACCAAAGGTCTCTCTTATCAAAGAAACCAGGAAGAAAAACGCATGAGCCCCCTATTTAAGCACCTTAATGTGAATGGCACTAAATACAGTAACTCGTATAACTCTTCCGGAAGGACACAGCCATCTTGGGTCTCGGGAGGAGCTACTATGTTGTCCTGATTCTCAAACTCTTTTCTTTTCTTTTAAATTTATTCTTAATTTCAATGAAAATTTAAAGAGACTTTAGATTTCCATTCATTCATTGTTGCACTTTCCTCCCATCCCAACCCCCCCCCCCAGTACATTACCCTCTTGGAAAAGTAAAAGAAAAATTCTTTCATTGTTTTACAATCCCTCCCCGCCAACATACTAGAATATATGACCTTGCTTGATTTTTTGTAAGTGCAGTGGTTACTGCTTTTTTCCCTACAACACATGTGCAAAGAAAATGAGAGTTATCTGAAATTTACTCTCCCTCCTGACTCAAGAAAACTCAATCTTTTAGTTAACTAGAGCCTCAAACCCAGATTCATCTGACTATAAAGATGGTCTTCTAGTAACCACCACAGTGTTTTCCTAGGTGACCCAGTCAAATGTTTAACTACTAACAAAAAAGTTGGTTCAGACCCACCTAGGAGTGCCTCAAAAGAAAGACCTGGCAATCTTCTGGAAATTAGCCTATGCAAAGAAAGCCCTGCATAGCAACGTTCTGCTTTGTACAAGTGAGGTTATCATTAATCGAACTTAATTCAAAGGCAACTAACAGGAACAGTAATCACAAATAAACTTGCTTAAAGCCCAGAGGCTGAAGCCCTGACTCAGAACTCGGAGATTAAATTGCAAGGGGAAATGGTCTGGTGATTTGTGTAGTTAACAGATCACCCCAGCTAATACTTAGCAAGCCCATTTTGGAAACACCACATTATTTAACATTTCCCAATTTCATCGGTTCCAGACCACTAGACACAGCTTATGTGGAGGAGAGTGAAACCCCTGACCACAGTGCCAATTTCTGTCACTAAAAGGAGGGACTGAAAGCAAAGTTAGATTCTCCTGAACCAGAGGTATGATTATACCATTTTCTTATTTGGAAAAATTTGATGGCCTTCTTAAGAAAACACGGTCCATCAACATATTTGTACCTGCCTAGTCAATGATTTCAACGTGCTTGGATACACAATCATCACCCTTGGTACGAGCAGTCAGGAGATCAGGAAATATACAGCATTGGGAAAATCTTCTATCAGGGACCTCTCCCAAGTCCTAAAGAGCAATGATGTCAGTTTGAAGACTAAAGTGTGCCTGATTAGGACTGTGTTCCTTTCAATCACTATGTATCTGAGTTCCGGACAATGAATAACAACGACAGAAGAAGAATCAATGTCTTTGAGTAGTGGTGTTGGAGAAGAGTACCGAATATCCCACAGATTGACAAAGAACACAGGTATGTCTCAGACCCTACGCACAACAGCTCTGAACCCTGCTCTATGCTGTGCCAAGTAAGTACAAACAGAGCGATCCTTGGAAGCAAAGATGACAAAGCTTTGTTTATCATATGTTGGGCATGTTGCTAGGAGAGGCTATTCCTTGTAAAGGGACATCATGCTTGGAAAGGGGGAGGGTCGGCGAAATACAGGAAGACCCTCAACCAGGTGATTTACACCGTGAATGTGGCAATGGGCTCAAGTGTGTCAAGGATGGCACAGAGATAGAACAGGGTTTCAAGTCTGTTGTCTATCTATATTCAAATACACGGCCATGGAGTGTGACTATATTGACCCTTAGTGGCCCTCTAGGACAGCTAGAACTGTCTCCTCCTGACAGAAAGGAACGAGTACAACTTCCCCTTGTGGAGTCTACTGGTAGACTCCAATCACCAATCATTCAACAAGCAGCTGAGCTCTGAACCACTGTACCTCTTTGTTGTTGTTGTTGTTATGCGCCGTCCAATTGACTACAACTCATAGCGACCTTATGAACAATGGCTCTGACCTCTGCCCTATCCTGAGCCAAAGCCATCATCTTTGACACATCTGAAACCATTTTCACAGTGACAGTGTCAATCTATCTCATCCGGGGTCGTCTTCTCCTGAGCTGTCCCTCCACACTTCCAAACATAATGTCCTTCTCCAAGGACTGGTCCCTCCTGGCCATGCCCTTCTAAAGTATGTGAGATGGAATTTCAAAATCTTTGCCTCCAACGAGCAACCTGGTTTCACACTCTTCAGGACGCATCTGTTTGTTCTCTTGGCAGCCCATGGATTGTTCAGTACTCTTCTCCAGCACCACAACTACTTTAAGATTCCTCTTTTATCATCCTTAGTCAACATCCAGCTCTCAGCTGCATAGCAAGCAATGGAGAAGAATGTAGAATGAATCAGGCGCACCTTAGTCTCTAGACTGTGCCTCTAGAGCCCCTTAGTTTAATAAAAATGGTATTAGGACAGTGGGATCACTCACAGAACTAAATGAAGAGCTAGACAGCCAAGGATGACAATGACCGCCATCAAGTCAAATCTGACTCATTGTGACCTTCCAGCAGATTTCCAAAGCTCTGAAGTTCAAGGCAGGAAAGTGGCCCCTCTTCTTACTGCTGATTGGCTGGTGGCTTCAAATAGCTGATCCTTTCTTTAATATCTAGATAGATTACATTGTCAGAGCTCTTGTGATGGATAGGAAACAAAATAGTGCTGTTGTTATTGCTGTTACGTGCTGCCAAGCCGCTGTAAAAAGAAACTCACAGGGTACTACTCTCAGATGATGCATGTCCCACAACTTCCTGTCTCTGTTTCTCTGGGAAAGGTTGGAATACCTGGGATAGAGAATCTTCGTGGCCCAGTTTGAGTCAGTGCCTAGGCCAATGATCCCAGGAGCTGGCTGGTCTGCAAAACAGGGCATGGGGAGCTGGGGAGACTTGGTGCAACCAGCCTGATGCTTCCATTCTTGTCAACAGAAAAGGTGGAAGAACAGCAGTGCCAGCTGAATGTCTAGATCTGTGGGGAGATCTGGTGGGGTGATCTGTGGGGAGTTGCACCACTAACCCAAATATGGAGCCTCTCTGGAGCCTTGAGTCCCCCAGCTGCTCCATGAGAGAAAGGTGAAACGTTTAATTTAAGATTTATAGCTTCCCAAAACCCACTAGATGGTCAGCTACGGGTCAGTTTTGCCTTAATGGCTGTTTAGCGTAAGTAAGTATGTATATCTGTTGTTGTTGTTATGTGTTGTTACGTCGCTTGCAATTCATAGCGACCCTATGCACAACAGCTCTGAACCCTGCTCTATGCTGTGACAACCTTACTGTCTCTGACACACCTACCATTAGCACCCCAAGAATTGAAGCAATCCATCTCATCCAGGGTCTTCCTTTCTTGCACTGTCCCTCCATCCTTCCAAGCATGATGTCCCTCTCCAAAGACTGGTCTCTCCTTGTAACCTGCCCAAAGTGTGTTAGATGTAGCTTCAGAATCCTTGTCTCCAAGGAGCAGCCTGGTTTCACCCTCTCCAGGATGAACCTGTTTGTTCTCCTAGCAGTCCATGGTATATTCAACACTCTTCTCCAGCACCACAGCTCAAAGGCATCAATTCTCCTTCTGTCATCCTTAATCATTGTCCAGCTTTCTGATGCATAGCAAGTAACTGCAAAGACAATGGCCTGAATCAGGTGCACCTTAATCTTCAGACTTCTATAATTGGAGAAATGTCTTTCATCTGTTCCTTTCTGTAAAATGCTTGCTGGTCAGATACTGTTCTAAATCAGAGCATTTGAATTAAGACAGACTAGGAAGAAGGATTGGTGATCTACTTCTGAAATAACAGGCCTTTCAAAATCCTATGTACAACAGAGCACACTTAGACTAGCAGATATGGCAACTGACGCTGAGCCTTCAAATATGGAAACACCAAAGAGGAGGAACAGCTACAACATAACAACTGTCATTGGAACGTGGAATGTGAGAAACGTGAATGCAGGAAAATTGGATGTTGTTAAGAAAGAAATGGAACACATAAATATGGACATGCTAGGTATTGGTGAAATGAGATGGACTGGCGTGGGGCATTTTGAATCAGATGATCATATGATCTACTATTCCAGAGATGAAAAGGTGAGGAAAAATGGGGATGCTTTCATCGTTAAAAAAGACATTTCTAGATCCATCTTGAGATACAATATTGTGAGTGACAGTATAATACCCATATGCATACAAGGAAGACTTGTTAACACCATTATCAATGGATATCTACAGAGAGAGAAAGAAAAAAAGAAAGTTCATTGCTATGAATAGAGATCACTCTATTTCTCCATAGTAATGTTTGTGTATATACATATATCTTGTTGTTAGGTGCCAACGCGTCAATTATGACTCACGGTGACTCCAAGAACAACAGTTCTGAACCCTCTTCTATCCTGTGCCATCCTTACACTCCCACTGTGGCAGTCACCGTGTCAATCCACCTGGTTCAGGGTCTTCATCTCCTTTGCCAACCTTCCACACTTCCCAGCATCACCACACACACACACACACACACACACACACACACATTTGTGTTTGTTGTTGTATGCCATGAAGTTGGAACTGACCCATAGCTTACCCTCCAGTGGTCTTCCATAGGCAGTAAATCACATGGAAGAAGATTGTCCACACTCCCGCGGAGCAGCTGGTGGATTTGAACTGTGAGTCTTCAGGATTGCAGCACAGCTTGTTTCCACTAGGCTACAAGAGCTCTTGTGTGTGTGTGTGTGTGTGTGTGTGTTTTGTTGTTGTTATGGTCTGTTGTGTTACTTGTGACCCATAGTGACCCTATGCACCATAGCTCAGAACCCTGCCCTATCCTGAGTCAATCTCCCCACTGTCCCAGTCACTGTGTTACTCTTGCCCTGTCCCTCCACACTTCCAAGCATGATGTCCTCCAAAGCCCAGTCTCTCTAGGCAACACGCCGAAAGAAGGTGATCCGTTGGAGAAAGATGAGCAGTGTCCTCCACTATTGATTTACAGCCTCCGAATACCTGCTGGATACTCAGCTGTGACTAAGTTCTGACTCAATGGTAATGATTTAGTGAGTGATAGAGAGACACACACATAGATATGGATTAGAGATATAGATACATTTAAATTGACATCCTTCTTTCCGATTAATGCTTGTGTGGAAGCGCCAGTCAGTGACCTCCAGGGCAAGAGCTCTTTGAAAGTCCCTGTGCCAGGTGTTGTCTAATACCCCTTCCAGTGACAAATTATTTTAGCCATTTTGATGAAAATCTTTCTGACCTAGAGTTTTCATTTTCCCTTCTTCCTTTTTTAATGTGTCCAATTCTCTTTCTCAAAGACTCGATTCATCACTGTGAGCTTGAGGTGCTGTCATGGTCTATAAAGAGGTAGTGTGTTTTTGTCTTCCTCCTTTAAGCCCAGGATGACAAGTGCCACTACTGCTGTCTGGATGCCTGACTCATATACCGGCCAGCTTGCCACCAGTGCGCTATTTCTGCGGATACACAATTACAAAAAGTGAAGAGTTTAGGAGAGACTCTAGAGGGAAGTAGAGTGGTGAGGTGTCCTTGGGCTTACTACTGTTGTTCAGGATGATTGAGTCCGTTCCAAATCTTAGCAACCCTAGCACAAGAGCTCTGAACCCTGCTCTGTCCTGCCCGATCCTGCTCCATCCTTACAACTGTTGCCGTTTGATTCCATTTTGCAGCTACTACACCATCCCATCTTATGAGGACATTGCACATTTTAGCTGATCCTCTGCCGAGCGTCTTTTTCCGGGGACTGGCCTCTCCTCATAACATATCAACATTTCCACGCTTAAGGAACATTCTGGCTGTCCTCCTTTCAGGTTTGTTCCTGTTTTGTCACTTATCATCCTAAAGGTTTTGGGTCTTACGTCTACGTCTCTGATCCACCTTCAGTTGATTTTGGTGTTTGGTGGGAGATGTGGATCCAATTTCCGTTTTCTGCAGGTAGATGAAAAGCTTTGTCATTTGTTCAAGAGGTTGTGGTTTCCTCATTTTATAGTCTTTGTTTCCTTGTCAAATACCAACTGCCCATACATACAGTTGACTTCTGGGTTCTTGATTCTATTTCATCGGTCAATGTGTCTGCCTTTGAACAAAAATGATGCTGGTTGGGTTACTATAGCTGTGTAGTAGGTTTTGAGATCAGGGAGTGCAAATGCCTCCGAGTTCATTTTTCTTTTTCAGACGGACTTTGCTTATTTGGGATTTCTTTTCGTCCCAAATAAAACTGCAAAGTGCCTTTTCTATCTCATTGTAGAATGAGTTTGGGATCTATATTGGGATGGTGTAGAACATGTAAATTGCTTTTGGTAGGATTTTTATTCCCTGTATTGCACAGACGCAATACTGGGACTATCTCTTGTTATTTCTTGTAGTAATGTTTTGTAGTCTTCTCTATAAAGGTCTTTGTGCCTCTAGTTAGGATTATTCCCAAGAATTTCCTCTTGTGGTTGGCTGTTGCAAATGGTGTTGCTTTCTTCCTTTCCTTTTTTATGCTTTCTTTGTTACTGTAAAGAAATCTCACTGATTCTTGTTCATTGATCTTCTATCCTGCCACTCTATTAACTTTGCCTACTAGGTCTAACAATTTTTGTGCCGTCTTTGGGGTTTTCTGTGTACACTATCATATCGTCTGCATATAACAATAATTTTGCCACCTCTTTACTAATTCGGATGCCTCTTATTTCTTTCTCTTGTCCTAGCAAATACTTCCAATAGAATATTGAATAAAAATGGTGATAGTGGGCATCCTTGTCTGGTACCTGTTTGCAAGGGGAATGTGTTTAGTCCTTTTCCGTTGAGAATGCTGGCTCCTGATTTTGCATAAATATTTTTCACTATGTTGAAGAAATTCCTCTCTAATCCTATTTTGTGGAATATTTTAATCCAGAAGGGGTGTTAGATTTTGGCAAAGACCTTTTCTGCATTAAGTGATAGAATCATGTTCTCGTTTTTTTGCTTTGTTCCCTATTTCTTCTGCAAGCTTCTCATCCTGTTATCCTTCATGAACAAAGGAGCTGGGGTCTCCCTTTGCCAAAATGTGGCAGGCTCACTTCTCAGTCCTGTCCAGTGGTTTGATGGGAGGGGAGGATATTCCCCAGGAGTAGGCAAAGTGCCCAGGAACACTGCCTGGGATATTTTCCTCCCCAGGTCTCAACAGGTGCTAGCAGCGGGTTAGGAGGGCGTTGTTCCTGCCTGTACAGACAAAGTGCAGGGGGAAGTGGTTAGGTCCCAGGAGTGCTATCCATGATACTGTCTTCTCCAAGTCTCAGGAGGTGCTAGTGGCCAGTGGTATACCTGTGTCCTCTCCCATGCCTGGTTATTATCCTTCTTTTGAGACACATTTGTTTCTTCTCCTGGCTGTCAAATCCTCTTGGAAAACATTCTAATTCTCTATATAATCACTTTTATTAAAAATTCAAGAAAGGTTTACGTCTATAAAGAATACTTCTAGTATGGTAAAGGGAGAGGAATGGGGAAGTGGAAAATGAATTAGTTGACAATAATAACATATTAAGATTGGTGAGGGGAAAGAAAATATGGAATGAACGAATGCTCAGACATTGTATTATTGTAACTGATGTCATGGAGCACAAAATGGACAAATCATTGGTTGTTGAGAAAGATGTTTAGAGAACCTACACTCAAAGCACAGTAACAAAAGAAAAACAAATGAAAAGTCATCAATAATTATTCAGTATCCTTTACTCATTGTCCAACTTTCAGATGCATATGAAGTGATTGAAAATCCCGTGAACCTGTACTTATTAGAGAAATCTCCATTATAGTGTCATTGTGATGATCTTATAGCCATGAGACCTTGAGGAAAAAAAAAACACTTCCCCTCCTAGGCTCGACCTTTTGGTGGGGATTGGATCACCGGTGGTGCCTGGTATATCGTAGCACTTCAAAGCATGCTATATTTAATCTTGATTTTTTTTCCCAGTTCTGTCAGTGCACAATTTTACATACTAAAATACTTACTTTTGCCATTACATATGTTGACAATATTTCTAAAGCTGATTAGACATTTTGTATGGCTTATTTAAATTTTTATCAATGAGAGTGACTTAACACTTAATGATAACAAACAACATGCAATGTATTTTAAAGTAATGTTCTTCTAGAAAGATTTCAGCCTAGACAATCCTATCAGGTCATTATGAGTTGGAATCGGCTTGGTTACATGCCTCCCAAACCCCATCTTAAACACAAAACTACAGGAGCAGGGTGATAGCGTTCATTTTACCAGCTAAGAAGAGGCTCTGAATTTATTCTCTCAAGGCCCAAGACTAGTTAATTGAGAGAACAGAGATGGTCCCTTGCTTCTCCTCGCTGGAAATCAAAGTAAATAATATATGTGAGAGGGATTTCGAACATAAAAATGAAGTACAGAGGAAGGGGAACAGCATCATTATTCTCATTATCTGTGAGCATGTAACTTATGAAAGAAGTTGTTGTTTGATAGCCTGAGGGCTTCTCAGCCTCCCTGTCTGATTCCTTTGGATGTCAGCCATGTCTCTGTCATCTAAGTGACCTGGTACAGAGCTGGGGAAAGCTGACAGACCCCAAGAGCCACCTCTGAGTTTACTCAAGATCGTACTCAAGCCCCGCAGAGGTAAGTTCTTCTAGACTATGACACTGCTCAGTGAATCAAATTTATTGGGAGTGAGTTCGTGTGAAGTTTGTAAACACATCAGTTTGCAGGGGTGGGGGATTCTTCAAAGTAGCCAGATCTCCCTATTATTTGCACGTTGGAGAGCAGGTTGCTGCTGTGAAGTATCATTAAATTGACTCCAGTTTAGAGAGCTTCTGCTCTATCCTGCACCATCCTCACAATCTCAGCCATATCCAAGCCTATTCTTTACTTTTTTCCAGTTTTTTATTTCAACTAGGATTTTAATAAAAGTTTACAGAAAAGTTGGATTTTCATTCATTCATTGTTGCACATTTTCTTCTCTATCCCACTTCCCCCTCCCCCAGCTCATTTTCATTTTTATAAAAAAATATTCATTCACTGTTGTACAGCTTCCTCCTTCCCCCTCTTCTCCTCCCCCTCCCCGAGTCCTCTTTGCAATGCACCTCTAATTTTGGACAGTTATCTTACATATAATGCCTAATCATATATTCCTTTTAAATAGTTCTCTCCCTCATCAGTTCCAATACAGTTTTCTTTATTCACTCTTTTCCTAGTCTCCTCCAAGCTCCTCATGTCAATCCTGCTTCATAACAGTGACGTTATGCAGTATTTGTCCTTTTGAGCCTGAGACATTTCACTCAGCCTAAGCACCTCAATAAGAAAGAGGTAAACAATCCAATTGCAAAACGGTTACATGATATGAATATACACTTCATCAAAGAAGACATTCAGATGGCAAACTAATGAAGACATGTTCAAAATCTGTAGCTACCAGAGAGATATCATCTCACCCCAGCAATAGCAAAGTTCAATAGAAGAGCAAACTACAAATGCTAGCAAAGTTGTGGAGAGATTGAAACCCTTATTCGTTGTTGGTGTGAGTGTAAAATGGTTCAACGACTATGGAAGGCAGTTTAGTGCCTTCTCAAAAAGTTGGAAATAGAAATACCACTTGACCCAGCAATTGCACTACTGGGAATATATCCTAAAGAAACCAGAACCACCATCCAAATCAATGCACACCAATTCTTATTGCTGTATTATTCACAAAGAAATGGAAACAACCCAAGTGCTCATTAACAAGTGAAAGGATAGAATAACTGTGGCATATTTACACAATGGAATACTATGCAGCACTGAAAAATAATGAACTCAAGTCTATTCTTGCAGTTACTTTCTCAATTCATTTTCTTAAGGATCCTCTTTCTCATCCTAACCCTAACACTCTACTTTTTACAGCATGATGTCTTTTTCCATGCCCAAAATATGTGAAATGAAGTCTCACCATCCTTGCCACAAACAAATACTCTGGTTGCACTTTCTCCAAGACATGTTTTTGTTTTTTCTTTTGGCAGTCCATGGCAGTATTCTCCTCTAGCACTGCAATTCAAAGGCATCAATTCTTCTATGGCCTTCTTTATTGTCTAACTTTCACAAGCCTATAAAGCAAATGAAAATGGGTCCTTGATAGAAAATTTACCCAGTGCAACATATCTTCTGATCTCTTTTTTTTATCTTCTGATCTCTTGACTGCTGCTTCCAACTGATATTTATTATATATGCAAGTAAAATGAAATTGTTGACAAGCCAAACATTTTTTTATACTGCTGGCCCAGTGGTGAGGATCTTTATCTTCTTGATGTTGAGATGTAATGCACTCTGAAAGTTGTAGTCTTTGATTTCTTCAGTTAGTGCAAGTTCTATTCTTTTTCCATAAGGAAGCTGTGGCTGGAGTAAAATGCTTTCTCCCCTCCCCATATCATCTGGCCCTGAAAACTTCCCACAGATAAATGCACTCCCCTCCTTTGGCTTGTCAAGATGAAAAATAATCTATGCTAAGTAATTTTGTAAAGTTACATTACACCCATCTCATAAACCTGCATTGTCTAATATAAAAGCATGAGCACTTGAAACAGGGCTAATCCAAATGGAAATGTTCTGTTAAGTGTAAAACACACGCCAGATTTCAAAGACAAGGAAAAGATGCAAAATATCTTTTATGTTACTATATACACTGTTATTTTTGTGTACCGATAAGTCAGACCCTACTCATTGCTGACCCTCCAGCAAATTTTTGGGAGACTGTAAATCACACAGGAGGAGACTGCTCACCTTTCTCCCACAAAACAGCTGATGAACTCAGACCACCTGCCTGTGGGCCACTAAGCCACCAGAGTTCCCTATGTATGTGTATATAGAAGACATGAAATGCTTGCACAAGAAGATGATAGCTCCTTGTCTCATTGTCAGAGAGAGCAGTTCTCAACCTTACACACTAGAAACAACTGAGGAACTTAACAAATCCAAATTCCAGTACCCAGGCCATATCTCAGACTGACTAAATCAGCATTTCTTGGGTTGAGCTCCAAGAAGTGTTGTTTTATTTGCCATTTCAACTCTTTATGTGACATGATTTACATTCTATATGTCTCACATACATACATCACTAATGTATTCTTTAATATTGAGCATGTATTGTAGAGATCTTGTGTTAGAAGAGACCAAGAATTACAGGTATTTTCTTGTCATTTTTAATGTGGTTACCAGAGCATATAATATTGCAGATGAGGCTCTTACTAGATTTCTGTTGATCAAGGCTGCTCCAGAGTAGTAGGGACTTATTAGCCTTATTTGTTGTGGTTGTTGCTGCTCGGTGCCCTCAAGGTGACTACAACTCACAGTGACTGTATGACCAACAGGTTTGAACCTTGTCCTATCTAGAAGTACCCTCAGCATCTCTGATAGGCTTGAGCCCATTGTTAGAGTCACTGTGTCAATCTATCTTGTTGAGGATCCTTCCCTCATTTCTGCTTATTACTTTCCAAAAGCAAATATTGACTTGATAAAAACACAAATTCAAAGTCAAATAAAGCAAAATGATGCCCTCGTTTTCCTGGCCTAGTGGGGGCTCTGGTGGCACTGGGCTGGAGGCTCTCGGCTTCTAAGCACATTCTGGCAGTTCAAACTTCCTTGTGAGAAGGTGTGCCAGCCCTGGAAATCCTACTCTGTCCGAATGGGCTCAACTCAATACAGGGGGTTTTCGTTGGTGTACATAAAACAGCTTTTCAATGAAGCAAGCAAGCAAACAGGCTTGTGGTTTTGAAAACTGAAACTGCATGTGAAATTTTGCCTCAAATAATATTTACTCACCATGAACCTGCCAACAATTTGGTCTTCCCTTTAATCTTGTTCTTTCTGCTATTTAAAATCATCCAGGAGAAAATGAGAGGGGAGACAAACCAAAACCGAAAAGAACAACAGGATAACTGACATTGTCCATGGAAAACAACTTTAAGTTGGCTTTTCTGTAATAGTGTAGAATCATTCTTACCTTGATGCACAAAATGAACAAAGAACTGTGTTCCTACAGAGTGGGTGAGGCACAGATATTAGTGGTGTTTATCCCTTCCTTTTTCACATGATGGGCTGGAGGGTTAGACAAGGGAAGTGACTGGCTCAAGATCATCCAGCCAATAAGACACAGTGGCCGAGTCTGCATTCAGTTCTGGCCCAAATTTTTCCTTATTAGCCTAGCACACTTAAAAATTATTCCCAAGTCATTTTGTCCTTATTACAGAAGCATAAGCTTCAACTATTTTAATGCAGGTAGCAAACTATTGAAAAGGAACCACTAGTGAATTTCCCCTTCAAAACTCCTGAATATATGGATAGGACAAAATAAGAGGAATTTTCACACAATTAGACATAGACTTGGAAGTAGCCTGGATTGCACTCTTTCTTGCTGATTCGTTGCCTGCAATTCTAATGGGAGCAGTACGTCTGTTTTGCTTGCCTTTTCAAATTGAAATGCACCTTTCCCCCCAAACTGCTGAGATTGTCAAGGTGCATGACCTTTTGTCTGCTTGACAGTCAAATACGAATTAAAAATTTTTGCACACATAAAAGCTTCCAACCTATTGAAGCAGATTTGGATTGCTTTAATCCATTAACTTTAATCTTTCATAGAATGTACTGGCATGTCATTGGTAAGTGAATTCATGAAGTCCAAGTCCCTATGTCCAGATTATCTTAAACCTGAGTTGTCTTTTTCCAATAGCATGATCTTTTGTCTCCTAAGGAAATCAACTATTGATATCTTTTATAATGAAATCTTTTAATCAGAAAGAAAAAATTGAATAATGTAATATTGAAGTATCAATTAAACATAAAGAAGTTCATATTTAACTCATTTGCCTCTGATTTTAAAAGAAATGTCAAAAACCTGGTTGAATGATCTTTTATATTTCTCCTTAATACCATCATCTCACTCCTCAAACTTCTCCACAGACGCTCACTATTTCAAATTGTGCACTACTCCTGTTCATAAATGTATTACATGTGTGTGTTCATACCCAATATATGTTGTGCTTTGGAAGTTATATAAAGAATGCAGGAATCCTTCTGTAGTGTTTTGCTCAAATGATTTAGAGGTTTAAGATCTGTGTGGATGAATGCAGATCTACTTTACTTATGAACTGCTAGGCAGTATTCTGGAGGTCTGGAGGTGGCGTCCATAGCTTGTTGCACTGTGTTAGCAAGAGGCTGCATGTCCCGAGTGGTTTGGATCCACCAGAGACTCCACGGGAGAAAGATAGGAAGTCTCCTCCTGATAAAATTTACAGCCTCAGGAAACCAATGGAGGGTCACTGTGAGCTGGAATCAGTCAACTTGGCGGCAGTGCACTGAGGGAGGTATTTGTATAGATGGAATTCTATAATAACAAAAAAACCCACACAAAAAACCCACCTAAAACATCTCCTGCCATTGTCTGTCTGTTGGCGGTGCAGCACGTAACCACCTACACCAGTCGTGCTGGACTGTAAACTAAAGATCTATGGGTTCGAATCTTCTAGTGGCTGGGTAGAGAAAAGAGTCTCTTTCTGTAAAGACTTGCAGCCTCAGAGACCTTCTGGAAGGTCTCTATGTTGGAAATTAACTGGTGGGCAGTGATTGGTGGTGGGCAGTGGGCCGATCTTTATGGAATCAGACTGACATCTTTCTCTGGCAGAGGACCTAGTTACTGTGAACAGTTTAACTTTCAGTTAACAGTCAAATGCTTAATCTACGGTACCATCAAAGGCCCTTTTAGTTTATGATGACTCACAACGTACTCAACTATTTATGTACTAAAAGACAGTTACTTTCTTAATACTGCTAGGAACTAGGAAAATGATTTTGCAATGAGCACATTGCTGAATTGAACACTATTGTATGAAAGCTGAGATAGTGCTACGGAGCCAAACTGCCTTGGTTGCAATCTCAACTCTTGGTTATCAGCTCTGCATCCTGGATAAACTGGTTCATCCTTCTGCCTAAATGTGCCAGTAATCTGTCAAACAGGGACACCAATGGTTCCCATCTCACATAGATATTCTGAAGGGTCGAAAGAGGCAATTTCTGTCAGATGCTCAGAATAGTTCTTGACACATAATAAGACCTCAATTTCTTTATGTGAGAGAGAGAGAGATTCTCTATGGCTGGAATTGTTGATGCAGTATGTATGCTTTCGAGTCTACTAGAAATGAGCAGACGTGTGAGACTCCATTTCTTTACATTTTTTCAAATGGCTACATTGAAAATGCTGAATCGGATTTGTTTATAGATGCTCTTCGTGAGGTTTAAGGAGTTTATTCTTAGTTTAAGTAACCCGGGTGGTGAATTCACCCAGCTGAACCCACCAGTCACTGTGAGGGAGAAATAGGAAACAGTGTGCTTCCATAAAAAGCTGCAGCCTTAAGAACCCTTTGAGGAAGTTCTGCTATGTCCTGTAAGGTCATTACAAGTTGGAATCAATTCAATGTGGAGCAGATGGGATGAGATTCTAAGTTTTCTAAAAGCTTTACTACTTCTTTTTATGAATGAACATTTTATTCCATAAGAAATATATATGTAACATACATGTTGTTGTTGTTATGTGCCGTCAAGTCGCTTGCGACTCATAGACAACAGCCCTAAACTCTGCTCTGTCCTGTGCCAATCACACTGTCTCTGACACTCTCATCCCGATTATCCCAGTCACTGAATCAATCCACCTCATAGAGGGCCTTCCCCTCCTGCGCCGTCCCTCCACCCTCCCAAGCATGATGTCCCTCTCCAAGGACAGGTCTCTCCTCACAACATGTCCAAAGTATGTTAGACGGAGCCTCATAATCCTTGCCTCCAAGGAGCCACCCGGTTTAACCCTTTCCAGGACAAATCTGTTTGTTTCACCACCAGCTGTGGTGCTGGAGTAACATACATACATTAGAAATATATATAAAGATATATAAAGATAACCCATAGCTAAACCTCCAGTGCGTTTTCAGAGGCAGTTAATCACCTGGAAGGAAATTACCCATCCTTCTCCCACAGAGCATCTGGTAGCCTCAAACCATGTGCCTTCAGGATTACAGTGTAGGTTCTTGCCACTAGGCTATCAGAACTTCCTAGATTATATTTGTGCTAGAAATTCATCTTCACTTCTCCTAAGATATATATAAAGGAATGAAACCTTAATCTCAACTCAAACACCTGTGGTCTAGGGGAAACTGACTCATAATTGATCCTCCATGTAGTCTCCCAAACTGTAAGAATACAGTAGAATCCATGCCTTTGAGTTGTAGTGCTGGAGAAGAGCCTTGAACATACCAAGAAAACAAATAGGTATGTCTTAGAGAGGGTGAAACCACGTTTCTCCTTGGACACTAGGATTTTGAAGCTCCATCTCACATACTTTTGGCACGTGGCCAGGAGAGACCAGTCCTTGGAGAAGGGCATCATGCTTAGAAGGGTGGAGAGATAGCACAGGAGAGGAAGACCCCTGATGAGATGGATTGATAAAGTGACTGGGGCAATATGAGTTGGTGTGTTTGGAATTAGTGAGACTGGCTCAGGACAGGTCAGGCTTCAAAGCTGCTGTACATAGAGTCACTACAAGTCGCAGGCAACTCGACAGCACATAACAACAACAACAACAGCAGCAACAACAACAATAATTCCAGCTTGAGAAAGTATCTGTGGTCCAAAGCAATCTCAATAAAGAGCTTTGGAGGCATCGTATATAATGACCAGTTCATATTAACCAGTTACTCGCCATTGATTTACTAACTCAGAAATGTGAGTCTTTATAAGTCAGAACTGACTTGACAGCAGTAAATTTATTACACACTGATAACATCATGCCAAAAATATTAAAGGCAATTTCTTTTAACTTTTTTCAAAACCTCAAAAATTAGATATTGATATTTTGTGTGTTAGATTAGGAGACTGAGTCTCAGAAAGATAGGACTACTGTCAACCAGTATGGAAACAGTACATTTCCCTGAGATAATCATTAAACCTTTGCAATCTTCTTAAAACCAAACAACAGTATAGGCTAAACAGTAAAAACTGTCTACGTTGAGCATTGTGCTCTTTGAAGAACTATCTGTGTGTGAAAAATGTCCCTTTGTGTCTAACGTCTGTTTTCCTAGCAATGGAATAGCTGGATCATATGGAATTTCTATATTCAACTTTGTGAGGAAACATCAAACTGTCTTCCAGACTGGCTATACCATTTTACAACCCCAATAGCACTGTATGAAAGTTCCAATCTCTCCACATCCTCAATGTTATTTCCAATAGCAAGAAAATGGAAACAGCTCATATTTGTATCACCAAATGAAAGGATCCAGAAATTGTGGCACATTTACATGATGGAATACAATGGAGCACTCAGGAGCAATGATTTAGAAAAACATTATATAACATGAGAGCAGCTGGAGAGCATTATGCTGAGTGAGTGAACTCAGTCTTATAAGGACAAATACTGCATATGATCATTATTGTAAAAATAGAAGGATGACTAGTAGGATGTCTATTGGGGTCCGAGGGGAGAAAGGGAGGCAGCAGGGGACTGAGGATGGCAAATGGGAGAAAGAACAAGGTCATAGAGAGTTTGGTGAGCCATGAGAAAGGGTGAAAGAATTAGGAAATATCCAATGGAGGCCTGAAAAGATAAGGTAACAATGGGTATAGAGCAATGGCAATTCATTTTCTAAAACACAGCATATAGGAATCATCATATAAAACATAATATGAATGAAAGAATGTGTGAAACACACTGTATATAAATGAAACACACTATATATTAATTTGTCTAAAAATCCATCTGTATGAGATTTAAAAAGGTAAAAGAATTTCAAAGCCCAGAAAGGGAACCTAGAAGGCAGTGAGTTTAGGTTAATGAGGGAGGAAAAAACTCAGGAAAAAAAGGGGTGAAGATGAACGCTCAACTCAAAGAACGTCATCGTTGTTACTGTTCTGTATATGTAGAAATTGTTGAATATTCCCAACAAC
>NW_006399766.1:27263188-27368390 GCF_000299155.1 Elephantulus edwardii
GGACCATTATTCCTGCTTATGTCACCCACCAAATGTTATGAAATATTTTCATGAATGGAATAGGTGAAATTCAGGAACCTTTGAGAAGAAGGAGAATCTCAGAACACGTAATTGTACTCACATGAAATGTATACATAGACCAAGAAGTAGCTGTTCAAACAGAACAAGGGAATTACATGGTTTAACATCAGGAAAGGTACGCGTTGGGCTTGTATAATTCTCCTTATCTATTCAATCTGTATGCTGAGCAAATTATTCCTGGACTACAGGAAGAAGAGTGTGGCATGAAGAGTGGACAAAGGATTCATCAACCTACCTTATGCAGATGATACAATTTTGCTTGCAGAGACTGAAGAGGACTTGAGAAAAGTTGATACAGAAGATCAAAGACTACAGCTATCAATGTGCATCATATTTCAACATCAAGAAGACCGAAATCCTCACCACGACTCAAATGCATCAGCTGCTCTGGGGAAAAAGATGCGTAATCTCCCCTGTCTGACTGTCTCTGAAAACCTACTGAAGGGTCAGCTATGAGTTGGTTTAGAGTCAATTCCACATAACAACAGACCAGCAGGCAACAATGAGATAAATGAAGAAAATATTGAGGTTGTCAAAGATTTAATTTTACTTGGATCTACACTTGATATGAAACAAGCTGTTGCTTACTCTAAGAAGAATGGGGATCCCAGAACACTTGACTGTGCAAATGCGAAACCTATACTTGGACCAGGAGGCAGTCATCAGAGCAAGGAAACACTGTATGGTTCAAAATTGGGGATGTGTCCTATCTCCATACCTTTTCACTCTATATGCAGAACAGATTATCTAGGAGGCTGGGCTGTATGAGAAGTGTGCATCAGGATTGGTGGGAGATTCATCAACAATCTGCATTACGCAGGTGACACAACCCTGTTTGCTGAAACTGATAAGGACCTGAAGTGCTTGCTGCAGAAGATCACAGACTGCAGTCTGCAGTATGGATTGAGGCTCAATATCAAGAAGACAAAGATTTTCACAACCGGGCCAATTGGCAGCATCATGATAGATGGCGAAGAGATTGAGATTACTGACAGCTTCAGCTTGCTTGGCTCCACATTCAACACACTTGATACCAGCAGCCAGGAAATCAAAAGACGAATTGCATTGGGAAAGTCAGCTGTCAGGGACCTCTCCAGAGTACTGAGGAGCAACGATGTCAGTCTAGAGACTAAAGTGCATAGTCTTTGCAATTGCTTGTTATGCATCAGAAAGCTGGACAATGACTAAGGATGACAGAAGGGGAATTGATGCCTTAGAGTTTTGGTGCTGGAGACGAGATTTGAACATACCATGAACTGCTAGGAGAACAAACAGGTTTGTCCTAGAGAGGGTAAAACCAGGCTGCTCCTTGGAATCAAGGATTCTGAAGTTCCATATGACATACTTTTGGCATGTTGCAAAGAGGGACCAGTTCTTGAATAGGGACATTATACTTGGGAGTGTGGAGAAACAGTGCGAGGGGAAGATCTTGAATGAGATGGCTTGCCTCAGTGACTGGGGTAATGGGTGTGGGTGTGTTAGAGACGATGAGGTTGACTCAACATAGAGTAGGGTTCAGAGCTGATGTACATAGGGTTGCTAGCAAGCAACTCAACGGCACATAACAACAACAATCAATCATTATCCATTGTAGAAGAAGTCAAGAAATCAAAAGATGTGTTGCATTAGGGGGTAATACGTTGTCAAGAATCTCTCGAAAGTTCTAAAGAGCTGCCAGTTTAAAGACGAAGGTACAAATTAACCAAGTCATAGGTCTTTGAATTGCTTCAAGTGCATCTGAAATTTGGACATGAACAGAGAAGAATGAAGGAGAAATCTATGTCACGAGGCATGGTGTTGGTGAAGAGTACTAAATATCCATGGTGTGTCAAAAGAACAAATCTGTCTTGGGGAAAGTGCCACAAAGGTACTCTTTAGAGGCAAGGATGGTGGGACTTCATCTCACATACTATGAGCATGCTGTTAGGAATGACAGTTCCTTTCAAAAAGACATCACGCAGAGAAAGATAGAGAAAGAGAGGGTGACCTTCAATGAGGTGGATTGACACGATGACTGTGACAATGGTCTTGAGCATGATGGAAATTGTAAGGATGGCGCAGGATAGGGCTAGGCTTCTATTGGTTGTTCATAGTGTTGCTAGGAGCCATGGTCAGTCTGACAACACCTACCAAAAGAGCATGCCCTTTGGGGTCTCTGATGCCTAGAACTGCATCTTTCCTCTCTTATAGTGAAGGAATGGATGGTATGTCAAGCAGATCCCTGAATGTCCTTGATGAATAGTCTCCTGTCGAGGTTTTGCTGGAGAAGTTGAAGAATAATTGATAGTCTAGCCATCCCCAAAATAACTGGGGTTCATTTATGTTTGTGACTATTCAGGTCTGAAGGAGCTGGGCCGTGGTCCTCAGAGGAAAGCTTTGCCCTTTCACTGTTTGGAGCTTGACTCTGTACAAAGTCAAACAGAAGGGCTGGAGGTAAAGGAGACAAAGCAGCAGGGCGGATGAAAAGTGCCTTTCAATTAAGGCTTGGGGACTTCTAATGAAAAAACTTTCTATGGTTTTTGGAAAGACATGACACTTAAGATGTATTTTTAATTATATAACAGAACTATACAAAGCAAAATACGCCAAAATTAATTTAAGTTTTAGGGAGAAAGGAGAGGAGGAATCTTCTTATCTGAAAAACTATTTTAAAAAAAGAAATGTATGCGGATTTCTCCCCTCCCAATCATTAGGAAAAGGAAATGAAATTAATTAGGACTATGGCACAATGATGTGACGGCAGAGTAAAGAGGTTCCCAATGCCTGAAGCATGGATCTAAATGTTGCCTCCTCTATGTGGGAGCTGTGACCTTGAACTAGCATTAAAACTCTCAGATTGCTCAGCTGTTTAGTGATTTGATGACACTGTCAGCTCCAAAGCACCTCTGTGAGGACTAAGGAGGCAAGACGCTTTTATTTACTCTATACTAAGCAAATTGGCGAGGCTGTGGTGGATTATCCATAGAGCTTTGTGCTGAGAAGCCCAAGGCGATGTCTGTCTGGCAGTTCAAATTCACCAGAGGCTCTGAAGGAGAAAGATGGCCAATCTCCTCCCTTGCTATTTAGAGCCCCTGAAACCCAGTGGAGGGTCAGCTTCGAGTGGGTTCTGACTCAAGTGCAATGAGTTTGAGGTGAAAGCAATTAACAGAGGAGACACTTAGAGGTCAACTTCTGAAAAAGCCAGCCAGTGGTAATTCAGTCTAACTCAATAATCTGATCCGTAAGCAATGGTGTAGCTGGCACAGGCCAGGGCAGCATTTTGTTCCATTGTAAATCCAAGCCTTACGTCTATCCTTATCCCATCTATCCCAAAACAAAACAAAAACCATGGAATCCTAGAGGACACTGATGCGTATCCATAGCTGTCTGATTTCTATTGTAAAAAGAACAGGATCTAGGCAGAAGAGTTGGAAAGTCTACTTTTACAAGACGGCAAACAAACCTTTTGCAATTCAGCTTCTATGTGACCATAAACAGAAATTACTTTACCTCTTGGCTTTGGTTCTAGTTATCTACTGCACTGAAACCAACCACCTCATCAAACATAGCAGTTAGTACTCAGCTAAGTTGTTCTCAGTCGGGGTCTCTCCAGGAGGTAGACTGGATTCACTGTGAAGACTTCCAGACTTCTGCGTGTCTGGTGATTAATACTGGCTGTTTAGAACACAGTAAGAGCTAAAAACCACCCAAAACTGTCAAATCCATTGACACTGTGTCAGAACCAACTCACAGCTGAACCTCTAGTGATTTTTCAGAGGCTCTAAGTTATACAGGAAGAGACGGCCCATCTTTCTCCCATGGAGTAGAGGGTATATTCAAACCCCCTGCCTTTGAGTTGATGGCACTAGACCACCAGAGTTCTCTGAGAACACAGTTGTTGTGTGCCACTGAGTCAGAACTGACCCATAGCTGACCCTCCAGCGGGTTTTCAGAAGCAGTAAATTGCATGGGAGGAAATTGCCTATCTTTCTCTTGTGGAGCAGTTGGTGGATTTGAACCATGTGCCTTTGGGATTGCAGCACAGCTTCTCACGAGTAGGCTACCAGGTGGTTTCCTCCATGTGGCCCTGGCATCCTCAGTTCTATCGTGAGAAGACAGTGACTGAGACAGAGAATAGCAAAGAAGTCCAATCATCTTTTATGACAGTGTCAGAAGTCACATTATTCCACTTGTGCCACACTTTATTGGGCACACTGTTGGGGAATCAGTGAAAGTGGAAGACCTTCAACGAGACAGACTGACACAGTGACTGTAACAATGAGCCCGGGCACGTGATGCTGTATGTGCTGGTGAGGAGGACACAAGGCAGAGCAAGGGTAAGATTTGTTGCTAATGGGTCGCCATGAGCTGTCGTTGGCTTCACAGCACCGAATGACAGCATGTTGTTTATGGCAGCCCCATGAACAAAGGTATAAAATCCTGCCTGGTCTCGCTTCATTCCTATGATGGATGACAAAGGGGACCTTCAAGAGCCACGATGGTTTTTCAGAAGGAGCTCACCAGGTCTTCTGCACCCTGAACTGCACTGAACCTAATGGAAACTATAGTGAACGCTCGCCTCCAGGCACTGACACACTGTCACAGGGAAAGACGCGAAAAAGCATGCTATTGACTACGCCTGAGTCTAGCTTGGCCTCGGCAGTGTCAAGGAGGGCATGGTAAGTTTTCACTCCCTGTTGGTACATTAACTTCAACGTCTATGGTTCTTTTTCCTTCACTAAAGATACCACTCAAAAGCACTGTTTATGCAAACCTCTCAGACAAAACCAAAGGGAACACGTTCATTTTTAACTGTCAAATTAATTGCAAATAATTTTTCATTCAGCTGAGAACAAAAAAAGCTGATTATAACAGTGAACAGTTGCCACATAGCAAAGTCATGGCAAAAGGCGGCAGGAGTGGATTAATTGAACCAGGTGCCACTTTCTGACAAATTTACCAAGGAAAATGGACAGGCTAGGTAGCTTAATAGTCTTTCTTAGGGAAAAGGAGAAAAAAAAATTAAAAGAAATCATCCAAAAAGAAATCAGTGAGTCTGCAAAATCTTCTTAGAAATGATTAATGATACTTTATAGAGAGCCAATCTTTTTTGCTATCAACCTGTCTTCCTTTTTGTGTACAAGAACAAGGCTCTTAAATCAGTATAAATGTTTAAAATAGTCTTCATCTTGGCTTGACTCACATATATATTACATTATATAAGATAATCAGCAAGTTGTGTTGTTAGGGTTTCCTAAGTTGATGTTTTCAAATTTTCCATAAATATTAACGCACTAATGATATCATTATATATGCAAGGAGGGACTGGTCCTTGGAGAGGGACATCATGCTTGGGAGAGTGGAGGGACGGCACAGGAGAGGAAGACCCTCGATGAGATGGATCAATTCTGTGATTGGGGTACTAGGAATGAGTGTGTTTGAGACGGTGAGGTTGGCACAGGATAGAACGGCATTTAGGGTACATAGGGTCTCTATGAGTCTCAAATGACTCTATGACACATAACAACAACAACAATATCATGTGATATGATAGCAAGGCTAGGCCAAAGACCAAAGTGACTCTACCAATAACTTTGGTTGTAGGCAATTATACCCGTCAGAATATCCTCAACTAACAGAAAACCCTA
This sequence comes from Elephantulus edwardii, assembly GCF_000299155.1. NCBI lineage: Eukaryota > Metazoa > Chordata > Mammalia > Macroscelidea > Macroscelididae > Elephantulus > Elephantulus edwardii. The sequence goes on from NW_006399766.1 coordinate 27,268,897, forward strand.
AATCTCAATGACTCGAAACGAAAAAATTATTTCCTTTCAGTTCCTACCGCACGTCCACTGTGGACTGGCTGGCCTCTCTTCATGTTCTAATCACTCAGAGATGTAGTCTTAATGAGCACTCACCATCTGAAAATCTGCCAGTTGCTACACCAGATGGAAGAGACAGCTTTGGAGGATCGTGCACCAGCAATTAAAGGCTGTGGCTCAGAAGTGACACTTGTCACCCTCTTCTCATGATTCACTAGCCTGATCAGGTCAGAGAGACCTAACAAACTCCGAGTGAGCCAGGAGATGGCTCTATGTATCCAGAATAGGAGAGAATCAGAAAGATTCAGAGAGTGCTAACAATGACACCCATAGACTGTGGTAAGGAGCCACGCTGCCAACCGAAATGCATGTGCTTCAAACCTGCAGAAGATGGCCAGTCTTTTCCCATGGTACACAACAATACAGGCTTTACAATGTTCAAAAACCTATGGAAGCAGTGGTCCAGAAAAGCATTTACGTGCTACTTAGGGGAAATCGTCTATCAAGGATATCTTTGTGTGTGCGTGAGTTGATTTTTTTGCATTTTTTTAAATTTTATACTGGTTTGTTTACAAAGTTCATTTACATGGTTTTTCATACCAGATCTTTAAAGTGCTAAAGAGGAAGGAGCAATGATGTCAATGTAAAGACTAAGATGTGCCTGACTATGGTATTTTCAATTGCTCCATACACATGTGAAAAGTGTCATATATGCCTCAGAGTCACACATGTGACAACGATGATGTAAGATTCAAGATTTGATGCCTTTCAATTGTGGTGTTGGTGAATGTCAAAAGAACAAACAAGTCTGTTCTGGAAGAACTGTAGTCACAGTGCTCCTTAGAAACCAAGATTGTAAGACTCCATCTTACATACTTCAGGAATGTTATGGGCAAGGAGAAATAAAGGTTGCTAAAATGTCAATTCTATTGTAAGAGAACGAACAGGTTTTCCCTGGAGAGGGTGAAACCAGGCTGCTCCTTGGAGGCAAGGATTCTGAATCTTTGTCTCACGTACTTCGGATATGTTGCAAGGAGAGGGATATTATGTTTGGGAGGGTGGAGGGACAGTGCAGGAGAAGAAGACCCTCAATGAGACGGATTGATCCAGTGACTGGGGTAAAGGGGATGAGTGTGTCAGAGACAATAAGATTGGTACAGAATAGAGTAGGGTTTAGGGCTGTTGTATATAGGGTCGCTTTGAGTTTCAGGCAACTCAATGGCACATTAACAACAACAAAATATATCAATGGTAGATGGAGAAAAGATTGAAACTGTCAACAACTGCATCTTGCTTGGATGCACAAACAATGTTTTTGATAGCAGAAGTCAGGAGATCTGGAGATGTACAGCATTGGGAAAGTCTGCTGTCAGGGACCACTCCAAAGTCCTGAAGAACAATGATGTCACTCTAAAGACTAAGGTGTACCTGATTCAAGCCATAGTCTTTTCTATTACCTGCTACGCATCTGAGAAAATATGACAAAAAAAGTTCTCACCACTGGGCCAATAGGTAGCATCATGATAGATGGAGAAAAGATTGAAATTATCAATGATTTCATCTCACTTGGATCCACAATCAACATCCTTGGCACCAGCAGTCAAGAAACCAAAAGATGAATTACACTGGGAAAGTCAGGGATATCTCCAAAGTACTGAGGAGTAATGATGTCAGTTTCAAGATCAAGGTGCCCCTACTCATGCCATAATTTTTCAGTCATTCGGTATGTATCTGAGAGCTGGACAATGAATGAGGATGACAGAAGAAAAACTGTTGCCTTTGAACTGTGGTGTTGGAGAAGAGTACTGAATATCCTATGGACTGCCAAAAGAACAGATATGTCTTTGAGAAGGTGCAGCTAGAGCGCTCCCTGGAGGCAAGGATGGTGAAGCTTCATCTCACATACTTTTGGCATGTTGCTAAAAGGGAGTACTCCTTGGGATAGGACATCATCATGCTGGGGAAGTTAGCAAAAGATAGGAAGACTTTCAACAAGATGGATTTACACAGTGACTGCAGCCGTGAGTGGACGTATTTTAGAGATGACAAAGATGGCTCAAGATATGACGGGTTTCAGATCTGTTGTTCATAGGGGTGCTATGAGTTGTATTCTACTTACAGACACACAACAAACCCAACATGTATCTGTAGATACCACAGTATCTTTATACAAATATGTAAGGCTGTCTTGGTATGTTAAATGTTAAGATGTTAACTGAAGATCATGGTTTCAATTCCATTTGCTTCCTTAGAAACCTGACAGAGGTGATTATGAGCTGGAATTGCTTGACTCAGAAGTGAGTTTAGATAAAAATTCTCCCCTATGTATCCAACCCCACTATTATTTTGTTTGTTTTATTTTATTATCTTGTGTGTGTGTGCGCGCCGTCAAATCAGATCTGACTGGTACAGGAGGAGATTGCCCCTCCTCCTCCAGCAGAGCATCTGGTGGATTTGAACTGTATACACCTGGGATTGCAGTGCAGCTTCTTGCCACTAGGCCACCAGAGCTCCCTCCAACCCCACTATTGAACCAACCCCATTATTGAACTCATTGTGATAATGTCATTATCATTTCTGAGTATTTGTTTTGCTGGATTCATAGTTTCATTTGCCTGCATAGTGAAAGGTACTTGCCAGGAAAATTCTATAGACTTGTGTTTTGTTTTGCATACTCTAGAGATAAATGTTTGCAGTAGTTTCCATGAGTGTATGATCATCTTGCTCATATATGGGCAACATTGCCAGACTTTGCATCATTTTAAAAATACACTTTCCTTACCTCTACTGATTCAAATATTCAGTCATACACATTATTTGCCTGGCTCCTGAAGGCATTTGACTCGGCTAAGCCTTGATATGATGTAGCTATTTCTAAAGGCTAGCAAATTTGTGGGATAACCCTTCACAACAATAAAAAATTTCTCTCTCCTATGTGTGAGACCCTCACAAATTTTTTACTCTGTAGTTGTTACTTTTGTCAGGTGATTTTTGCTGCTTGTTCCAAACCTCCGGGTGGCTTCACTATTAAGTTATAGTAAAAATATCTATGAATCCAGGTCATCATTTATTAGCATTCATTTTTAAGACTTTATTGGCTAATTCCACATGAATACTTTTCTGGAGGACTTTGAAATAATTCTGTCAAGTTCTTTAAAATACTGTTGGAATTTTAATTGGAATTACATAAAATTTGTAGTTACTTTGGAGAGATCTGACATCTTATTAATTCCTATTCCTAGAGTTGTTTGCCTTCTTTCTCTGGACTGGTGTTACTAGAGCTTTTTAATTCAACCTTAAAAAAAACAGTTATTGTGTTCATTCAAACAGTCTGTTGAATATTTATATGACTTCTTTATGTAGCATTAAATATATTTTCCTGTTTTCCCTAGTTTTCTATTGTTGCTTTTTTTACCTTCTTGAGTTAAGTGATTAGCTACTTTATTTCTAGTCTTTTTTAATAATAAAGAATCTTATATAGATATAAAATAACCTCTGAGTACATCTACGAATGGTTGTTTTATTGTCAAATCATCCATGGCTGGGGGTTTCAAATGGAGAGTAGCTGCTCTGCTAGAAAAAATGTGTATTCTCAAAAAAAAAGGGTAACACAAGGGACTTAAAACAAAGAGTAGAGGAACTGAGGTCATGTTCCATTCAAATGACATATAGCTAAAAAAAGTAAAGATGCAGTGTCTCCTATTCAGCCAATAAAGTAACAAGAGGAAACAAGAAAAAATAAAAGTCATCAGCCCAGTAAGTAACAAAAGTTTACATAATCCTACAGGGCCTCCAGTCAGTTGGCCAAGTGGTTGTCCTCCAGATTTCTTGGCACAACTTGGTGAGCACATCTAGGACAGCATCAGTTCCTTGAAATATGTCAATTAGTATAGCAGCAATTCCTGGGGCCTTATTTTTAGCCAATTCTTTCAAAGCAGTTTGAATTTCTTCCTTCATCACCACAGGTTCTTGCTCATATGTTGTTTCATGAAATTCTACTGTGTCTGTCAATTCCTTTTGGTATAATGACTCAGTATACTCTTTTCATCTTCTTTTACTACTTCCAAGATCATTTAATATTCTGCCCAAAGCATCCTTAAGTATTGCAACTCGAGGCTTGACTTTCTTCTTCAGTTCCTTGAGCTTAAGAAATGCTGAGTGAGTTTGGCCCCTTTGAACGATATCGGTCTGGAGACTAAGGTGCGCCTGATACATACCATGGTCTTTGCAATCACTTGCTATGCATCAGAGAGCTAGACAATGACTAGGGAAGACAGAAGGAGAATTGATGCTTTTCAGCTGTGGTGCTGGAGAAGAGTATTGCGTGTACCATGGCCTAAGAGAACAGGTTTACCCTAGAGAGGGTGAAACCAGGCTGCTCTTTGGAGGCAAGGATTCTGAAGCTTGACTTGACATACTTTGGACATGTCGCAAGGAGGAACCAGTCCGTAGAGAGAGATGTCATGCTTGGGAGGGTGGAGGGACAGCACAAGAGAGTAAGACTCTCAATGAGATGGAATGATTCAGTGACTGGGGTAATGGGGGTAGGTGTGTCAGAGACAATAAGGTTGACTGACACAGGATAGAGTAGGGTTTAGGGCTATTGTACACAGGGTTGCTATGAGTCGCAGGTGACTCAATGGCACAAAGCAACAACAACAACATACCGTGATAACACTACACTGGAGAATTTTCCATCTACCGGTATCGCTTTAAACACTGGATAATGGATATTTATAAAGGCAGACATACTCATCCATTGTCACTGAGTTAGCTAGTTGCAGATGAGAACATTGCCATTTAGATTCCTTGGCTTATCATTCAACATTTAACTGACCTTCTGAAATAATGAAAGTTCAGGCCAATGAGAAATAGTTTCATGAATTCCCTTTGTCACTGCCTCTCTTATCATGCTTATTGGACAATGAAATCAATTTCCTCCTTTTGTTTCTGATTTGTACCTCTCTGGGTGTTCGTCCCATCTGGTGGAAGAAGCAGAACAAAGGATCTGAGAGGGGTCAAGTAACAGGATGTTCCACAACAGCCTATTACAGAGTTGAAAGGTCTTCTCTGCAGTATCTATACTTGGCCTATACTCTCCAGTACCTATACTTGTAGCCTGCTAATTCAGCTCACCACTTATTAAAGTCAAATTCTTACCCCTAACTCGTTGTGTGATATTTTATGTCACTGAATTGTTATGGAGTTGATTTCCTAAAAATGGTCTCTTATTCAAAATATACTTAGGGAGCTTCGGTGGTGTAGTCTTTTGGGAGTTTTACCACTAACACACAGGCAGTCGGAGTCCACCAGCTGCTCTGAGGAAAACAGACGAGCAATCTCAACCCACGTGATTGACAGTCTCTGAAAACCCAGTGGATCCGTTCTGACTCCGTAGCAATGGGAGTGATTTTGCTTTCCCAAGAAGGAATGTTGGTGATAAAGTCTACATTTTAATATGCAATGACAAAATTCTGTAGCAGTCAATGTCTTAATGTAACAAAAGGAAAACAAGCAAGTAGAATTTTTGCCGCAAAATGATCAGTCCTTTAGGCCCGCTACGGCATAAGATGATAAGATTCCCAAGATGAATAAAAGATTAAGTGAATCTGGAGAACGTTTGTGCTGTAAACACTATTCTTTGGTCAAAAATGGAATAGATTGTCAGTAACAATAATAAGAAAATATTCTACCCCTGACTCCCCTGTAACTGTGTTTCTTCTCTCTACTTCTCCTTTTCTTCCCTGCCTTACCCAAGGTTAGAGGAGGTCAGGAATGTGATGGAGAAATTGTTGGTGAGGGAAGGAATGGCTTTACTACTATAAATGCCACTTTCTAATAGAAAATGAGAAACATTTCCATTCTGGCCCTAAGTCTTCATTCTCTACTCCTTTCTCTCATCTTCTGACGTCTGACCTGAATATACCCTAAATTCTAGCCAGGTGTTCATTTGAGAATCCAAAATCCTTTGAATCCTAGCAAGGTGGCAAAACGAACTCATCCTCCCCATAGGGTGTTTTTTTTTAAAAAAATTCTTTTTATTTTATATTGGTGTGCCTACAAAATTAGGATAGATTTTGTTGCATTCACAGCATGGAATACTATACAGATCTCAGGAGCAACGATTTTTTTTATATGTATATATATAATTTTTATGAGCATTACAGAGATTTTGGATTTCCATTCATTCATTGCTGCACTTCTCTCCCCGCCCATTTCGCTCCTCTCTTTCAAACGTAAAAGAAACACTCCTTCCCTGGGAGCAAGGATTTTAACAAATACTTGATCGTTCTAATGCGAAACCTATACTTGGACCAAAGGCAGTCGTCAGAACAGAGGAAGGAAACACTGCATGGTTCAAAATTGGGAAAGGCATACGCCAGGGATGTGTCCTATATCCATACCTTTTCAACCTGTATGCAGAACAGATCATCCGGGGAGTCTGGGCTCTATGAGGAGAAGTGTGGCGTCAGGATTGGTAGAAGACCTATTAACAATCTGCGTTATGCAGATGACACAACCCTGCATGCTAAAACTGAGGAGGACCTGAAATGCTTGCTGCAGAGGGTCAAGGACTGCAGCCTTCAGTATGGATTGAGGCTCAATGTCAAGAAGACAAAGATTCTCACCACTGGACCAATTGTCCCCATCAGGATGCATGGTGAAATGACTGAGATTGTTCATAACTTTAGTCTGCTTGGCTCCACAGTCAACACTCTCGGCACCAGTAGCCAGGAAATCAAAAAACGTATTGCGATGGGAAAGTCTGCTGTTAGGGACCTCTCCAGGGTACTGAAGAGCAATGGTGTCACTCTGGAGACTAAGGTGCGTCTGATACAGGCCATGGTCTTTGCAATCACTTGTTATGCATCAGAGAGTTGGACAATGACTAGCGAGGATAGAAGGAGAATTGATGCCTTTGAGCTGTGGTGCTGGAGAAGAGTATTGAATGTACCCTGGACTGCCAAGAAAACAAACAGATTCACCCTGGAGAGGGTTAAACCGGGCTGCTCCTTGGAGGCAAGGATTCTGAGGCTTCGTCTGACATACTTTGGACATGTTATAAGGAGGAAAAGGTCCTTGGAGAGGGACGTCATGCTTGGGAGGGTGGAGGGATGGTGCAGAAGGGGAAGACCCTTTATGAGGTGGATTGATTCAGTGACTGGGGTAATCGGGATGAGTGTGTCGGAGACAGTGAGATTGGCACAGGATAAAGGAGGGTTTAGGGCTGGTGTACATAGGGTTGCTATGAGTCACAAGCGACCCAACGGCACATAACAACAACATATAAAACATGGGAGAGGCTAGAGAGCATTATGCTGAGTGAATGAGCTCAGTCTTAAAAGGACAAATACTGCATTTTTATTGTAAAAATAGAAGGTGACTAGATAGATGTATAAAAGATCACACCGGTTTAGACATATTATTTGTATGTCCCACCCTCTAGGTGCCATGCCCCATAATTACAATATTATCAAGCTATCCAATCACTTTGAGGAGCTGCCCACAGCTCAGTTTTGCATAGTCCCTCCCAGTGGGAATGACAATCACTAGCTAGAAGAAGCATATTAAATACTCTATTGTACTGCAGTTAAACACATTAGCTCACTTTTAAGTAGCTTTAGGAGCATTTATAGCATCACTAACTACATCAGTACTATCTTACATAAACTGTAAGAACGCTACCAATAACCTTTTACAGATTTGTAACTATTAGGCCATACTCTTCACGCTTGAAGCCCTTTTGTTTCAGTGCAAACATCATGAATGAAAATGAAAAATGGGAGAAACCCCACTGCATTCTTTGTCTAAATGGTGTTTTTATACTGTTTTATACTGTATTTCTTTTTCGTAAGTGATAGGCCAATGTAGGTTGTAAAGAAATCTATATCCAGCTCTAAAACTCACATTCATTAATGATACAAAACAGTAACAAAAAAAACCTGCCATTGAGTTTTTTTCCAGCTCATGTGTTGTGTGTGTTGGGTTTCCATAGAGTCAGAACTGACCCATAGCTGACCCTCTGGTGGGTTTTCAGAGACAGTTAATATCACGAGAGAAGATTGTCCATCCTTCTCTCATAGAGCAGCTGGTGGATTTGAACGAGCAAATAGAGGTCCTATAATAAAAGGCCTGAATTTGGTGAGCTCTGGTGGCCTAGTGGCAAGAAGGTGCAACAGCAATCTCAGAGATGCACGGTTTGAACCCACCAGATGCTCTGCTGGAGAAGGAGGAACAATCTCCTCCTGTACCAGTCAGATCAGATTTGACGGTACACACAAAAAATAATGAAATAAAATTAAAAAAAAAGAAAAGAAAAAGATATAAAAAAAGGCCTGAATTTGTAAATTCTGAATTTGTTGTGTTTGTTTTTGTTTTTGTTTTTAAATGCTGAATTTGTAAGAGCTGTTGTCAATCCAAAGACATGTTGCTCGGGTGGTTAGGGTTAGAGTTAAGGTGACTGATTCTGAAAACCTGCTAGAGGGTCAAGTAGGAGTCTTTTCCAATTCAATGGTACACAACAACTACAACAAGAAGACACTTTCAGGTAACAGAATAAATTTCCTAGGGTTTTAAAATCATAATTAAGAGACAATGAAGAAAAACCGTTTTTTTAAAAAAAGCCATGACACTGTCAATATTTCTAAAATACAACAGATAGTACAGAGGAACAAGATACCCTTTAGTAACTACTTTCATTGCCCTTGAAATCGTAAGGATGGAGTCTTGATGGAGACCCCACGGGGTTATATTTTAAATCACTTGGATCTATTTTACCACTTGATTCTTGGTTTAAGTCTTGTAGTTATAGAAATGTGGCTTATTTATGGGAATGCCAGGACACTTAATTTGGCTCATGTAGAACCTAGACCTAGACAAAGAGGCTACTGTGCAAACTATTCAAGAAGTTGGATTCTATGAAGAAGAATGCGGCACCAAGATCAGAGGAAGACTCATCAATAACCTGCTTTATGCAACAACCTCACGGAGGACTTGAAACACTTGTTGCAGAAGATCAAAGACTACAATCTTCCATATGGATTGCATCTACACACACATACACATGGTCCTTACCACTGGACCTACAGGCAACATCATGACAGATGGAGAAAAGCTTGAAACTGTCAACAACTTCATCTTACTTGGATCCACAATCAACACCCTTGGTACCAGCAGTCAGGAAATGTCTGTAATTTGTCTCCAAATTATTGAGGAGTAAAGCTGTCAGTTTGAGGACTCAGCCCATGGTCTTTCCAATCAGTTGCTATGCATCCGAGAGCTAGACAATGAATAGGAATGGCAGAATTGATGTCTTTGAGCTGTGGTATTGGTGCAGAGCACTGAACATGCCTTGGACTGCCAAGGGGACAAACATATAAGTCTTGGAGAAAGCACAGACAGAGTGTTCCTTGAGGCAAAGATGATAAACCTTTGCTGCACATAATTTGAGCATGTTGCTAGGACAACCTATTCCTTGGAGAGGGATATGATGTCCAGGAAGCAGAGGGTTGGTGAAGAGGCAGAGAAAAATTCTCAGCCAGGTGGACTGACATAGTGACTGTGGCAGGGGACTCCAGTGTGTCAGGAAGTGTGAGGATGGCACGGCATAGGACAGGGTTCAGAGCTGTTGTTCACAGGGTCAGTGTGAGTTGTAGTCTACTCAACAGCACCTAACAACAATAACTGTTTCTTTGTTGTATCCACCTGCTTTTGTCTCTCTCTGCTTCCTTTTATTTTGTAATTTCTTAAAAATGCACATAATTTTTTTTTCTCTCTTCCTTATCCCTTGGAAGATTCAAATATGCTGAATGGAAAGTCATTATTGGATTTCTCCACAATTTTCAGTTTGTTGCAAGTGAATTATTTCCCACTTACAGATGTGATTTATTCTCTCAGTGTTCATTTTCCTCATGTGTTTAGAAAGTTCGGGTTGCAGCCTCATCTAGACTAAAAGTTGTCTTGTTTCACTTCTTGCAAGAGCTCTTCCCCTTTCCTCATTCCTGCACTGAAAGCAGCTTGCAGTGCCTGCAGATGACGGGGTGTGGAAGGCCCTGACTGTAGGGAGAATTGCTTCTCTTCCCCCAGCTCCAGTTCTCTGAATAAGGATTTGTACCAGGGGACTAATACGTTGTCGCTTTTTTCTGCTCTCTTTTTGGGAAAAGGACAGTATCAGCCATTTGTTTCAAGTAAGACAGTCAAATTCTGAGCCACAAACTCTGTAGCCATTAACTCAAGACAGAAAGTTCCTGATAAATGCCTTCCAGTTTCTTAAGTTTTATTCCCATTTTTCAGTACACAGTATCCATCTTGACTCATGGTGACCTGCTATCGAGTCTCCAAGGCTACACATCTTTACCAAAGGACTTAAGCTGGTGGATTCAAACTATCACCCTTTTTGCTTAGCAGTCACAATGCTGTCAGGGTTTCTTCAAGACCAATGAGAGGAAGTCAAATTGTTGTCAACAAGCTGTTGAGTCGCTTGTGACTCATAGCGACCCTATACACAACAGCCCTAAACCCTGCTCTATCCTGCGCCAACTTCTTTGTCTCTGAGAAGCCTACTCCCACCACCGCAATCAATGAATCAGTCCATCTCATTGAGGGTCTTCCTCTCCCGCGCTGTCCCTCCACCCTCCCAAGCATGAAGTCCTTCTCCAAGGACTGGTCCCTCCTTGCAACATGTCCAAAGTCTGTCGGATGGATTCAGAACCTAGTTTCCAGGTAGCCTGTGTGCAACTCTTGCCTGCCATGCCCAGCTACCTCCAACATGAGCCCACGTGCAGCTTCCCTTTCTGCCTCTGCAGAGCTTCCTATTCCCGTTCCCCTACCAGCCTTTGAGTCTCTGCTGATCACTTGTGTTTGTGAGAAACAAAACAAAAACACTCGTCAGGGAGACAATTCCAACTCAAGCGTGTCTGAGAAAAACGATAGGTCTGCGGGGCTGGCCCCTTCCCTGGGCAGCAACCTACCTCGCTTACAACCACCACAGCCTATCAGCAGGCTCCACAACTACTTCCTCGCCAAGAGACTGTGCGCTTAATAGCATCATCAGATGTCACCAACAGCGCCAGTGGCTGCAGCCAATCAGTGAGCTATATGACTACTTTCTTTGCCAGAGATGGCCCCTTACTCCTCAAGTCTCTCTCTCTTTTTTTTAAAATTAATTTTAATGAAGGTTTACAGAGACTTAGGGTTTCCAGACATTCACTTTTCTCCCTGCCTACCCCCATGCCCCAAGTCACTGTTCTCTTTGAAGAGTAAAACTCTTTCATTGTTATGCGATCTCTCCCCCGAAATCCACCCCACTGTGCAGCCTTCATTCTGGACTCCTGTCATGACAATAATACCCAATCATATATCCCTTTTAAATAGTTCTCTCTCGCATCTGTTTCAATGTGGTATACATCATTCATCCCCTCCTTCTCTGTCTTCCTTCAATCCCAATGTCAGTCCCGTTTTACAACAGTGGGCCTATGCAATATTTGTCCTTTTGTGACTAAGATATTTCACTCAGAGAAGCTCTGGTATATTCACACAATGGAATACTATGCAGCATTGAAAAACAAGGAACTCATGAAATATTATACAAACTGGGTGACCCTGGAGGACATGATGCCAAGTCTCTTAAAAAGTCAGTTCCTCTTCACGCCACGTCCGAACACTTCTCTGACCCGTCCTGCCTTTCCCTCTCTCTCTCTCTGGCTCCTGAGAGAGCTCAAAAGGCCAAATAAAAGCTTCTTTGCTTACTTTCGGTTTCTGCGCCTGTTTTACCATACCAAAAACTGTGTCCTGGAGGTTTCTCAGACATACACTCCTAGGCCTTTCTTCTCAGATCTCTGTGGGTGACCTTTAAACTACCAGACTCTCAGGTAGGGCAGCCAAGTGCCTAACCGTTCACACCACTCAGGGATCTTACAAAAGAAAGCTCTGCCTAAACAGCCTCAGTCCTTACTTGGTCATCTTTGTTTATTTTTATGAAGCAATGAGTACAAATCTGATCTCTCATATTAAGCAGGGGTGTTGTTGTTATTGTTATGTGCCATCGAGTCGCTTGCGACTCATAGCGACACTATGTACAACAGCCCTAAACCCTGCTCTGTCCTGTGCCAATCTCACTGCCTCTGACACACCCATCCCAATTACCCCGTCACAGAATCAATCCATCTCATAGAGGGCCTTCCTCTCCTGCACTGTCCCTCCACCCTCCCATGCATGAAGTCCCTCTCCAAGGACCGGTCCCTCCTTACAACATGTCCGTAGTATGTGAGACGGAGCCTCAAAATCCTTGCCTCCAGGGAGCCGCCTGGTTTAACCCTCTCCAGGATGAATATGTTTGTTTTCCTAGCAGTCCATGGTACCCTCAACACTCTTCTCCAGCACCACAGCTCAAAGGTATCAATTCTCCTTCTATCATCCCTAGTCATTGTCCAACTCTCTGATGCATAACAAGTGATTGCAAAGCTCATGGCCTGTATCAGATGCACCTTAGTCTCCAGAGAGACACCATTGCTCTACAGTACTTTGGAGAGGTCCCTAACAGCAGACTTTCTCATCACAATATGTCTTTTAATTTCCTGGCTACTGGTGCTGAGAGTGTTGACTGTGGAGCCAAGCAAACTAAAGCAGTGAACAATCTCAGTCTCTTCACCATCCATCCTGATGCTGCCAATTGGTCCAGTGGTGAGAATCTTTGTCTTCTTGACATTGAGCCTCAATCCACATTGGAGGCTGCAGTCCTTGACCCTGTGCAGCAAGAGCTTCAGGTCCTCCTCAGTTTCAGCAAGCAGGGTTGTGTAATCTGCATAACGCAGATTACAATTAAAAGCCTTTTGTCTCAGAGGAAGGGCATTGAAATCTTGCATGCTCTAGCCTCAGCATCACTTACAGCAAGGTATTTATATTGTTTTGAGCACTGGTAGAGTGTTCAATGTGGTGGCATGATGTTAAGTAATCAGCTGCCAACCAGAGCATCTGTGGTTTGAACCCACCAGCCAGTCCTTGAAAGAAATGGCTATCAATCTGCTATCAGAAAGGTCACAGACTTGTAAGTCCTCAAGACATCTATGCTCAGTCCTGTTCTGTTGATATGGGTGAGAATTTATTTAATGGCAATGGGTTTTGGTGGGTTTTTTCCCTATATCATTGCTATATGTTTGGAGTTGTTGTCGAGTCCACAGTAGCTCTGAACCCTGCTCTCATCCCACACCAATCTCATTGTCTCTAACACACCTACTCTCATTACCAGGGTCTTCCTCGCCTGTGCTATCTGTCCCTCCTTTCAAGCATGATATCCTTCTCCAAGGACTGGTCCTTCCTGGCAACATGCCCAAAGCATGTCAGCAGAGCTTCGAAATACTTGCCTCCAAGAAGCATCTTGGTTTCACCCTTTCCAGGACAGGCCTATTTGTTCTCTCTTGGCAGTCAATGGTAGTTCAATACTCTTCTTCAGCACCACAACTCAAAGGCATCGATCCTTCTTTTATAATCCCTAGTCACTGTCCAGGTCTCTTTGCAAAGACCAGAGCCTGAATTGGGTGCACCTTAGTCTCTAGACTGACATCATTGCTCTTTAGCACTCTGGAGAGGTTCCTGACAACAGATTTATCCAATGCAATTCATCTTTTGATTTCTTGACTTCTGATGCCAGGAGTGTTTATTGTGGAACCTACCAAGCTGAAATTGTTAACAATCTCAATCTCTTCTTCATTTTAGCATGGTGCTGCCAATTGCCCCAGTGGTGAGAATCTTTATCTTCTTGATGTTGAGTTTCAGTCCCTATTGCAGACTACAATTCTTTACCCTTTGCTGCAAATGCTTCAGACCCTTCTCAGCAAGGAAAGTTGTATCATCTGCATAATACAAGTTGTTAAGTCTCCCTCTGGTCAGGATGCCACATTCCTCCATGTCTAGAATAGAGGATTTCAATACACAAGTACATTCTAACACATTTTTTTTAATCTGACAGAAACACAATGAGCTGTACCATTTGTACGAGATGACACACACTCAACATCATTATATTAATGAAAGTGCAAGATGTTGTTCATAACTATTACATTGATCATAATCCCAGTTAAATAATGGCTAATAGAGTTTATTCAATGATCACTTCAATAAGATGGAAGATGATTTTATTTTGCAAATTGAGAAATTAGAAAAGTGTTGAAATATGTTGCTGTGAGTGAATTATCTATGCCAAAGAATTAATGGGTAAGATGCACCCATCAAAACAAACTCACTCCAATACAAAGCGACCCTAAGGGACAGGATAATTGCCTCAGAAGGTTTCCAAGGCCATCAGTCCTTTGCATGGAAGCACATTGCCACGCCTTTCTCCTGCAGAGTAATGGAGCTGAATTGCCTAATGGCTGACCTTCGAGTTGGCAGCAGTACTTGTAAAACTAACTTGCAATCAGTGTGGACCATGCAACCTGGCTGACGGAGAAATTCCTCACAACGGAATCTGTACAAAGACCTCAAAGAGGTCTTTATAACACCGAAAGGGCAGGCAGAAGACCTCAAGGTGGAAAGACACCTGAGGATACATTTTTATGGATTCATGTAAATGTCTTTTTTTTAAAAAAAAAAAACACATTTCTTTTTTTAAAAAATCCATGAAAAAACTGTCATAACATTCCATTCCACACACAGTTCTCTCCTAAGAGGGTTATTGAGGAAACGTTCAAGAAGGGGAGGGGGGCGGTCCAGGAGCACGCGCCTGCGCCAGGAAGGACAGAGGCGACGTCAACACAGGAGACTGTTGAAATAGGAATTCAGCACACGTGGAAGGTTTCCTCTGGCAAAGTCTCGCTGAGAGCTCCCACAATAAAAGACAGCAGTTGTTTAATGTGACAATCACTTCCTCTACTAGTCCATTGAAGCCTGAAATTCAGAAGGAGATATTAATTCTTATGGCCTAAGGCTTTGCTCACTGTTAAAATCCAACTCCCAGGAATCCTTATCACTGTGGGGCCTGAGGCGAAATCCTTAACCTGTCTGCACCTCAGCTTCTTAAACTCTAGAGACGTCACCGAGACGTGCTGTGTTTGTTGTTGCTAGGTGCCACTAACTCGTAGCCACATTATGTGTAACACAGGGAAACGGTGCCCAGTCCCCCAGTGTTCTCACAATCTCTGTTGTGCTTAAACCCACAGGTGCTTAAAACAACTCACTGTGTTAGTCCATCTCCTTGATGATCTTCCCTTTTTCCGCTGAGCTTCTATCAGATTTGAGTTACTTCTCCAGGTCCTCCTGAGAACATTTCCAAAGGATAGGAGACAGAGTCCCAGAGGTCTACTTCTGAGGAACATTCTGGTCCCACTTTATCCAAGACAGATGTGTTTGTTGCTTTGGCAGTGCATGTCCATGGTATAGTCAATATTCTTTAACCACACCATGATTCAAAGACATCAGTCCTTTTTGGTCTTCCTTATTTACTGTCAAACTTCTACATGCATATGATGCAACTGAAAATACCATGGCCCGAGTAAGGTGCAGCTCAGACTGTGAACTGAGATCCATGCTGTTTCCATGGATGTCGACTATGGATCCAAATAAAATGAGATCGTTGACAACTGCAACCTTCTCTCCATTTTTCATGATGTTGCATAGCCATTCCTTTGTGAAGATTTTTGTTTTATTATGTTGAGATTTAGTCCATACTGAAAGCAATAAGCTTTTTAAAACTGATTATAATCAATCTCATTTATGAAACGGTTTATATTTTCAATCAGTAAAAAGCAAAAGCAAATGTTACTGCACCTGTTAGCAGGATGACTATTAAAACCATTAAATCCATTCATTTAGTGAAATTCTTTTTAATTTTAGTATAATAGTCTCTTTTAAAAAATTGTCTTTTACCGGTTTGTATGTAATCATTCTTTGAAATTCATCAGCAAGTATTTCTAGTTTCTTTCACTTTTAGCAAACAGGGTTGTATCATCTGCCATCTCTTTTATCAACCTGCAATCCTGAAGCCCTTCCATATACATATAGTCCAGCTTCTCCAATTGTTTGCACAACATACAGACTGAATAGGTACAGATAAAGGCTCTTAGTCTATGTATAGGTTTTGCATGAGCACAATTCAGGGTTCTAGAATTCCCATTCTTCTGAATGTTAGCCATAATTTGTTATGATCCACGGAGCTGAATGTCTTTGCACAGTCAATAAAACACAAGTAACAAGGGAGCTGTGGTGGCCTAGTGGCAAGAAGTTTGACTGCAATCCCCAAGGAGTGCGGTTCAAATCCACCAGATGTTCTGCTGGAGAAGGAGGAACAATCTCCTCCTGTGCCAGTCGGATCCAATTCAGTGGTACATAGCAAGGGGGAAAAATTATAAGAAGGAAAAAAAATGTAAAGAAAAAAAACCCCCACATACAAGTAATATCCAAATAACCTTCTGGTATTCTCTACTTTCAGCTAAGATCCATCTGATGTCAGCATCAATGTCCTTTGCCCTGTAACCTCTTCTGAATCCAGTTTAAGCTTCTGGAAGCCCTTTCTGATACACTGCTTCAGTCAGTGTTTAATCTTCAGCAAGATCTTTGTTACCTGTGATACCAATGATATTGTTCAGTAATTTCCACATACTGTTAGACAATCTTTTTTTTTTTTTTTAACATAGACACAAACATGGATCTCTTCCAGATATCTTCCAGGCCAGGTCTTCCAAATTTCTTGACTTAGAAAAATGAGACCCTCTAGTGAATTCATTTGTGGAAACATTTCAATTGGTATTCCAACAAATCCTAGAGCTTTATTTTTTTACTTTTTAATTTTTTTAATTAGCATTGTATTCCATACGATCATTATCACACATTGTGTCTCGTAAAATTGAGCACCATTGATCTATGCCTACTATTACCCCATCTTTCTCCATGTCTTAGTGAAGAACTTCCTGCAATACTCCTGGTTTTTCATGATATTGATATTATCTCCTGTAATGGTTGTACATTTGTCAGTTTAGTGTGGTAATGCCTTCTATTTTTTTTTTAATGTTGCCCGTGTTTTTCAATATTTTGCCCATAGAATCTTCAACTAGAAGCTTGGATCTTGGGAACGCTGAACATGTTTTTCCTTGTTAGTTTTTAACTCCAGGTCTCTATATATTCCTTACAACACTCTTTTTCCATCTTCATGAGTTGCCCTTTGAAATCATCTGTTCATCTTTCTTATTTCATCAGGAAGAGAACAGCAGAAGGTACTAAGGATTACATGAGATGATGTATATATAAAATATGGAATATGCATAGTGAATGCTTTGTAAATGGGCCATTGAAATGGTAGGATTTGGCTCCTTTCCCAGGTACCTTCTTATATGTACCCCTGTTGAAGAGATCACAAGCTTTCAACTTGGCCTTTCATAATCCTATCTCCTAAACTTTAACTAACTCACTAAACTCTTAGTATGAATGAACACACCGAATCCTTTTCTATTGTACCTCAGGTTACTGTACTTCACATACACTGCCTTTTCCTTTAAAAAGAAAACACATTAAGGGTTTGTAGCAACACCGTGCCAAGTATGCTTTTTGCCACTATTTTCCCAACAACATGTGTTCACTTTGTTATGATGTCATATTGTGATCATTCTCAAGCTTTTTCAAACATTTTCATAATGCTAATGCACACTTAATAGACTACAGTAGGCTTTCAACATGACTGTCACATTTACTAGGGAACAAAAACCAATTTGGTGGGTGGAGGGAGGGGGTAAAGGAAATGGGAAAAATCTAGCAGGGATCTAAAAAGACAGGGTAATTGTGGGTCTAGTTCAATGGTGATTAATTTCACAAAACACAATGAATGGGTCTGATTAGATGAAACACAATGTGAGTGAAAGATAGAGTGGAACACAATGTATGTGAATTTTGTATGCGCATCAATATAAAATAAAAAGTTTTTTTAAATGTAAAAATAAGAACAAAACAAAACCTCCGATTTTGTGGCTCGCATTATTACGATGTCCCCTTTTACTGAGGTATGCCTGAATCTGTTTTTACGGAGAAGTAAGGTCACTGGAGATCAGAATGTTCAGGGCAGAAGCAGGGCTACCCTCAGCACCAGAGCTAGCGGCTAAAGGGAACAACGGGAAAGATAGTTAGACTATAGTATAACATTGGATGGTTGTCCACAGAACTCATACATAATAATATTACTTGCTTTCATATTGTATTTAATAATAAAATTGTGACATGGCCAAGAGAGCTGCCATCTACACCATAAAGGTAGTTAGAATAAGATGTGCCTTAATCAGGAATCCACCATCCAACGGAGGCTGTTAAACCCAACTAAGGATATAAAATTCTATATACTCGGAAGTATGTTAATCAGCACACAAGATGTTAGAAGTGGATTTTCATGGGTATACTAAATGATATTCAAATGATAGAGACATTGCTTTGGTCTCCCTGTCCTTGTAGGAACAAAGGTGGAGGAAATCTATCACGTCCGGCAGCCCAACACTGTTTAATGCAGTCCTCAGGGTCTACAGTCCCACGGGGCCTGTGGCTCTTCCTTTTATGGAAAACTCTCTTTTCTCAACACTCTAAGAAGCTGGCTGACCTGGCCATCAGGTAAGAACAGCTAGAGGAATTAGGGGCAAAGTCTGGGACTTCTCTTGAACTGTAAGACCAGGGAGTATGATGGGTTTCTGCTTGCTTGAGAATAAGAATGTTACTGAGAAAACTGGATCTAAACTTTGTTTTCAACTCCAAACTATCTGTAATTTCCAATGGTAGTGAAGTCCCCTTGCCCCAACCATCTGTCAACATGTTGTACTGCTGTGGCCTGCAAGTTGCTGTGATGCTCAAAGCTGTGAACTAGTATTTCAAATAATGTCAGGTTTAACTTTGGTGGACAAGTTTCAGTAGAGCTTCTCAAATGGAAGAAAGGTCTGGCGATTTACTTCTGAAAATGAGCCAATGCAAACCCCTATGGATCATAAGAGAATATTTGTCAATACAATGTTGAAAGATGAACTCCCTTCTAAAGTTTTAGAAAACTCAAAACTATGACGAGATAGTCACAACAATATACCCAAACATGCTAAAGGGTCATGTAAACGGCACAGGATTGGACAGTGTCATTTCATTCTTTGATATTTACAGTCACCATGAATCAGAGATAATTTGATGCAACCAACAGCAAGGATGAAAAAGCACCAAAGGAACCTGGAAACTATTGAGTGGAAAAATCAACTTAGGTCCGTTTGTCACATCTAAGCAACTAAACTAAGGAATCAAACCTACTGCCACGGAATAAAACTTCGCCATACAATTTCCAAAGCTGTTGCGTCTTTACAGAAGCAGCGTGCCAGATCTCTCTCCTACAGAGCAGGTGGGAAGGTCCAACTGCCAGCCTTTTGGTCAGGGGTTAAATGACTTACAGTGCCACTGCAGGCTCCTTTGGTGCAAACAAATAGGTGGTATTTACAAAGCTATAAAGCAAAAGGAGGAAACAAAGTCTTTTTTATAAGAGAGAATATTTGTAGATTGGATAGGCCAATCTCTTGCCATGAGATTAAAACTGCCCCTGAAAACCTATGGGTCAGTTCTGAATCAATGGCTAATGTTGTTTTTATGTGCCATCCAGTCACCTGCAACTCATAGCGACCTTATGAACAAGAGCCCTAAACCCTGCTCTATCCTGTGCCAATCTCACTGTCTCCGACATACCTATCCCCATTCCCCCAGTCACTGAATCAATCCACCTCATAGAGGGTCTTCCTCTCCTGAGCTGTCCCTCCACACTCCCAAGCATGTTGTCCCTCTCCAAGGACCAGTCCCTCCTTGCAACATGTCCAAAGTATGTTAGACGAAGCCTCAGAATCCTTGCCTCCAAGGAGCTACCTGGTTTCACCATCTTCAAGATGAACATGTTTATTCTCTTGGCAGTCCGTGGTATATTCAATACTCTTCTCCAGCACCACAGCTCAAGGTAATCAACTCTCCTTCTATCATCCTTAGTCATTTTCCAGTTCTCTGATGCATGTCAAGTAATTGCAAAGACCATGACATGTATCAAGCACACCTTAGTCTCCAGACTGACATCAATTCCACAAAATGCAATGTATATGAATGATTGCATAAAACATAATGTATATAAATGACTGTATGCAAATCAATAGAAAATACATACGAAAATAGGTTTTGAAAAACAAAAAGCGCCAGTGGAGGGAGTTAGTATCATTTGACAACGGCTCCCAAGTGACAATTACACTGGGAAATGGAAAACCTTAATAGGTTTACGTAATACAGTCATACTAGTAATTAAGAGCCAATAATGTATTGGACTAATGGCAAGGTTAGTGGTTCAAATTCAGCAGCCTCACCACAGGACAGAGATGGACAGTCCCCACTCATGAAAATGGACAGACAGCCTTGGAAACCGGAGTCTGTGACCTACACCCAGCCTCCAACTAATCAGAGCCTTTGGGGAAAAGTATCGATGGGAACAAACCGTCAGCTGTCTCCTGGGATCTGGCTCAGAGACACAGCCCTCCACCCCATCAAGTTTCAGAGGCTGTCAATCTTTACAAGAGGACACAGTCTGTCTTCCTCTAGTGCAGAAGTTGGTGAATTGGAACTGCCAACCTTGCCAGTAACAGCTCAACACTATGCCACCAGGGCTCCTGTGGAAAAAATATTTAGCTGCATGAAACTTCTCTATTATATTTTTTAAAAAAATATTGAGTATACAGGACTCTAAATCAGCCTGCTCTCATTTTCCAAAGAGTACAGTATGTCGTTTTCTTGTAGGGTTATATCCACCTTTCAAAGCAACTCTTTTACTGGGGGGGAGGGAAGGGAGGGCGGAAACAATTGGTCTCGACTTTTGAAATGGCTGCATAGCAAAGGGTATTATTAGTGAGGGCATTTGCTTTAGATGTGTCAGTCATCAGGAAATGCATCTTTGGTGTCTGGAAAAGGTCGCTGCAGAGTCAAGAAAGAGCCAGCTGTGTGTCAGTCAGAAGTTAACTGCAGATAACAGAAACGCTGGAGCCATTGTAAGCAAAAAAGTATTGACTGCAGGAAATTAAGTGCTTAGAAAATGGCAGAAGGACCAAAGAAGTAAGTTCTAGTCTAGCTCTCAGGTTAATTTCCAGCCGACACCTTGGAAGCAACCTGTTAAGGAAACAGCTATCCCTGGTTCATTTTGACAGTTGGAGAACCATACACAAGGTCTCGGCTACTATCTGAGCTGCTGGATTCCACCTTAGCCGGGATACAGGATGGGAAAGTGCTGGTGCAACCACAGCCCTCAATGATTCCTTTCCAGTGCTATGAGGGTTCTGAAAGCAGCCAGGAAAGAGACGGCGGCGGCAGTAAACTAGATTCGTCAGAGGCTGCAGACTCTCTCCCTACTGAGCTCATTTACTAAAAAAAAATCTAATTTACAAAATCGAAATCTCATCAGGGGAGCTCAACTTAAGTGGGTTAAGTGTTGGGCTGCCAAGCAAAAGTTTGGTAGTTTGATGAAGCAGTCAGCTCCCTTTAGGAGTTACAGCCTCAAAAATGTAATGACACACTTCTGTTCTATCCTATGTTCTTTTGTTATCTACTGTCAAGTCAGAACAGACTCATAGTTGACCCTCCAGCAGGTTTTCAGAGTCAGTAAATTGAACGGGAGGAGACTTCCCATCTGTCTCCCCCAAAGGGGCTGGTGGATTCAAATCTGTCTCCCCCAAAGGGGCTGGTGGATTCAAACGGCTCGCCTTTGGGTTGAGAGCGCAGCTCCTTATCCATTAGGCCACTAGAGATAATTGTTGTTGTTCTATACTGTCAAGTCAGAACACAGCTGATTTTCAGAGGCAGTAAATTGCATGACAAGAGATTGTTCATCTTTCTCACAAGAAGTAGCTTGTAGAAATGTAGGGTCACTATAAATCTGAATTGAGGCCATGGTAGTGAGTGGCTGAGTGAGAGCTCAATCAGAAATAAGAGACTTTAGGAAGCATATTGTGTGTGTTCGTGTGTTTGTTTTCCAGCCCTTATGGAACAGATGAGGTTAAGGCCAAGGCTTTGTTCCACCCCAGATATACTGGATCAGAATCTATATTTTAACAAGGTCCCCAGATGATTCTTACAGGCTACCAGGTGATTCTTATGAATACATAATACCTAAAATTCAATAACAAAATCATAAAAAATCCTATTTTTTAATGGGCAGAGGACACAAAGAGACATATCAAACAGGACACCTACAAGTTACGTACAGGTGGCCAACAGACACCTAAAGAATTAGCCATTGGGTCAATGTCACTGAGCTGAGTTCTGACATAATAACACTGTATGACAGTAGAATTGCCATTATGTTTCCAAGGCTGCAAATCTTTTCAGAAGCAGATTGCTTGCTTTTCTCTCTCATAGCACCTAGTGGATACAAACCACTCTATTTTGGTTAGCATTCCAACGATTAGGCTCCTATGTCAATAGGATCGTCATGGCTGGTAGGTGACGTCGAGTTGAATACGACTCATAAGGACCCTATGAACAAGAGACCTGAACCCTGTCCTAACCTGTGCCATCTTCACAACCTCTGACACACTTTAACCTATTACTGCAGTCATTGTGTCAATCCATCTAATTGGGGGTCTTCCTCACTTTCACTGGCTTTCCACCTTTCCAAGAACGATGTCCCTAACATGTCCAAAGTATGTGAGATGGAGCTTTATCATCTTTGTCTCCAAGGAGCACTCTGGCTGCACTTTCTCCAAGACATATCTGTTGGTTCTTTTTTGGAAGTCCATGGGATATTTCATACTCCTCTCCGACACCATAGTTCAAAGACATCAATACCATGGCTTCGATAAGTTGCACCTTAGTCCTTAAAGTCACATTCAACTCTTTGGGATTTTAAAGGGATCGGTGATAGCTACCTGGCCAACTGACTGGAAGAAAGTGGTATTTATTCCCATTTCAAAATAAAAAGGTGACCCAACAGAGTGTGGAAATTATCAAACAATATCACTAATATCACATACAAGCAAGATCTTGCTCGAGATTATCCAGAAACTACTGGAACAATACATCAGCACAGAACTGCAAGATGTGCACCCTGGGTTTAGAAGAGGCAATGGTACTAGGAATATCATGACCAAAGTTAGATGGATCTTGGCTGAAACAATGCCTGTCTGTGTTTCATTGACTATGCAAAGGCATTTGACTGTGTGGATCACATCAGATTGTGGCTAACCTTGGGAAGAATGGGGATCCCAGAACACTTAATTGTGCTCATGTGAAATCTATACTTGGACAAGGAAGCAGTAGTCAGAAAAGAGCAGGGAATCAATGCATGGTTCAGAACCAGGGAACATGATTTCAAGAATGCATCTTACCTCTATAGCTTTTCAATCTATATGCAGAACAGATTCAGGAGGCTAGCCTCTGTGAAGAAGAATATGGCATCAAGATTGGAGGAAGATTCCTCAACAACCAGTGTTAAGGAGATGACACAAGCCTGCTTGCGGAAACAGAGGAGGACCTGGAGTGCTTGCTGCAGAAGGTCGCGGCACCAATAAGGACTGATGCTCAAAATCAAGAAAACAAAGATTCTCAACACTGGGCCCATAAGCAGCTTCATGATGAATGGAGAAGAGATTGAGATTGTTGATAACTTTAGCTTGTTTGGTTCCACAATCAACATTCTTGGCATCAGCAGTCAGGAAATAAAAAGACAAACTGCGTTGAGAAAGTCTGCTGTCGGGGCCCTCTCAGCCTGGAGACTAAGGTGAACCTGATCAAAGCCATGATCTTCACAATTACATGTTATACAGCCAAGAACTGGACAGTAACGAAGGATGACAGAAGGAGGATTGATGCCTTTGAGCTGTGGTGCTGGAGAAGAGTGTTGAACATACCATGAACTGCAAGGAGAACAAACAGGTCTGTCCTAGAGGCTGAAACCAGGTTGCTCCCTAGAGGCAAGAAGTTTGAGGCTCTGTCTCACGTACTTTGGACACATGGCTAGGAGGGGCCAATCCTTGGAGAGGGACATCAGTGCAGGAGAGAAAGACCTAGGATGAAATGGATTGACTCAGTGACTGAAGAAATGGAATGAGGTCTGTTGGAGATGATGAAATTGGCTCAGGACAGGGCAGGTTTCAGAGCTAATGTCACTATGAGTCACAGGCAACTTGATGGCACATAACAACAACAAACAACCAGCACCACCAGGTTGACAGCCCAACTGCTTACCACTAAGCCACCAGAGCTCCCTAACTAGAGAGTATACACATAGTAATAATAGTAGTGGAAAGTGAGGCAATATACAATAAGAGGGAGAGCAGCATAACACGACCAATGGCAAAGAAAATCACTGGAGATGCAAAAGAGTAAAAGATAGTAACATGCCCCATTATGCATACAGTCCTGCAATAGTAGCAGGGCACTGAGGGCGCAAAGTTCAGAAAACCTTTCTCACTATAAACAAACACCTGGAGGGAATGAGTCACTGGGCTTGGAGACTCAGGACCACAGTCTCTGGGGACATCTAGCACAGTGCACAAAGATATTGTGGTGAGTACTGACTAGGGTCATAAAAGCTATGAGCAGTGAGCTAAACGGCAACTATCAATCTCTCGCTGTCCAGAGCAAAGAAGAGTAATGACAAACAAAGACTCAAGAGAACAATTAATGCAAAGGACTAAGACACCAAGCAAATCACCAACCTCCCTAGGCTTAGACCAGAAGAAAGAGTGGGTCCTTAGCTGCCATTAACACTCATAACGATCGTAATACAAAGTTATGAATAGAGAAGGAGGGAAAAAAATTCAAGACCCAAATTCAAAATAATTTTAAAATATCACACTTATTGTTATCTAACAATATCACTAATATCACACAAAAGCAAATTCCTGCTGACAATTATGAAAAAAGGACTGTAACAGTAATTTGACAGAGAACGCCTTTAAATACAAGCTGGGTGTAGAAGAGGCCTTGGCACTAGAGCCATCATCCCCAATGTCAGATGAATCTTGGCTGAAAGCAAAGAGTACTGGAGGAATGCCTCTGTTTTGTTGGCTATGCAAAGGCATTTTGTATAGATTGTGTGGGTCACAACAAATTGTGACTAACCTTGAGAAGAATGGGAATCCCAGAACACTTGATTGTGCTCTTGTGAAATCTACACTTGAACTAGGAGGCAATCATTAGAACAGAGCAAGGAAACACTGGTTCGTTCAAAATAAGGAAGGAAGTGCATCAGGGATGTGTCCTTGTCTCCATACCTTTTCAGTCTATATATGGAACATATCATTCAGGAGGCTGGACATACTGAGGAGGAAAGTGGCATCAGAATGGGAGAAAGACTCAACAGCAACCTACATTGGATTGATGACACAACCTTGCTTTCAGAAACTGAGGAGGACCTGAGGTGCTTGAAGCAGGACGTCAAGGACTATAGTCTTCAATATGGATTGAAGCTCATCATCAAGAAGACAAAGATTCTCACCACTTGGCCAACTAGCAGCGCTATGATGGATGGCTCCTGGAGAAGAATGGGCAATCTCTTCCCATGCGATTAACTACCTCTGAGAACCTGCCCGAGGGTCAGCTATGTGTCAGTTCCAACTCAACAGTACACAACAACATGATAGAAGGAGAAGAGATTAAGATTGTTAAAATTCCAGCTTCCTCCGGTCCACAATCCACATTCTTGGCATCAGCACTCAGGAAATCAAAAGACGAATTGCATTGGGAAAGTCTGCTATCAGAGACCTTTCCAAAGTGCTAAACAACAATGGATGTCAGTCTAAAGACTAAGGTGCACTTTATCCAAGCCATGGTCATTACAATTACTTGCTATCCATCAAAGCTGGACAATGACTGAAAAATGACAGAAGAAGAATTGGGGCCTTTGAGTTGTGTTGCTGGAGAAGAGTCTTGAGAATACCTTGGACCGCCAAGAAAACAAATAGGTCTGTCTTGCAGAGAAGGAAACCAAGTTTGTCCTTGGAGGAAAGGATTTTGAGGCTCTGTCTCACATTCTTTGGGCATATGGCCCGGAGGGACCTGTCCTTGGAGAAGGACATCATGTTTGGAAGGGCAAAGGGCCAAAGAAGATGAGGAAGAGCCAGGATAGATTGACACAGTAACTGGGGGTGCTGGGATTAGGTGTTTTCGAGTCAGGGAGACTGGCTCAAGACAGGGTAGGGTTCAGAGCTGTTGTACATATGATTGTTATGATTGTCACAAGTCGCAAGTAACTTGATGGCACATAACAACAACAGTGACCTTAGAAACCCTTTGAACTTAGAACTGAGTTCACTCCCATTTCTCAACTTTCAAACAACGCAAAGATCTATAAAGTAAACAACACCACCAGGGAGAAATGTACTCCTCACCAACATTAACCATACTAGACCAAAACAGCACGGTTTACCCCAAAACAAAGCTCAAGTGTCAGGAGAGAAGGATCAATGTATACAGGAAACTCAGAGAAGTGAGAAGAGTGCTTATTACATGAACAGATTGCAACCAATGTCACAAACAAAATGTGCTTAGATTATTGAATGGAAAAAGAATGTGCTCTGAGCATTTCACCCAAATAGCAATTTTTGAAAAAGCACCTGGGGATCTTGCTAAAATGTAGATTCTGGTTCAATATACCTGGGGTTGAAATGCCAATGCTCAGCAGGGGTCAAACAGAATGAAGAGACTCCTTGCTGGTTAGGACAAATGTTGTAACTTCCAGAAATCATCAAGGCTGCAAAAGGGGAAAAACAAGTAGCATGTCCCTAAAACACCCTCCAGCTTCTCAAGGTCCATCTGAAACCAAAAACTTAATGGGGTAGATCTTCAAAGCCAGCTCTGGTGGCCTAGTGGTCAGGAAATACACTGTCAAGCCAGAGGCATGGGGTTTGAATCTCTCAGCTGCTCCAGGGAAGAAACATGGGCAATCTCCTGCTGTATGATTTACTGCCTCTGAAAAGTCGCCAGAGCTCAGCTATGTGACTGAGAGAACACAGCAGAACCACCACCACAGACAAAGCTTCCATCTGCTTTCTAATCAAATCCGAGGGGAGAAGCTCAGAGAAACCAAGGAAATTCTCAGTGACAGCTTCCGGAAAGTGTCAAACCAGCCCAAGACACTACACATGGGGATGCCAGTCTACCACTTGTTCTCCTTTTTGTCTCGAGTAGTGTTTCTGTCAATAGGCAGTGAAGCAAAGTCTCTTGCGCAGTAGAAGCAGCCCCAGAAGGATTTACAAAATACAGATTTAGACTCGTTCGCTGTGGATTGTCATGTCACGCAAAGCAGGACACGGTTTTAAAGTATAAGTCCGGCCCTCCACCTCCAGGTGGGAAAACAGGTTAAGAGTCTGACATATTAGCGAGGCAAGCTGATCTGCAGACAGTTCTGGTCCTAGCCAGAGAAAGTAACCACCCTGGAGATTCAGATGCTCTTGACTTTGTGTAAAGTGGCCAGTGAAATGACTATATTATCAAGTAGGTGAAACATGTTGACCGGATAATTAATGGAAAACAACTTAGATAAAGTAACTTTTGAATGCTCAATCGATACCAATGTAATGGGTCATGGCTCAATATGTTAAAGAAGTAAAGAAGCCGTCTTAAAACATAGTGAGGTTTATGCCCTTGCTAAAAGCATATGTATGTTGTTGTTGTTGTTGCCTTCAAGTCAGGCACGATTCATAGTGACCCTATGAAAAAAAGGCCTGAAGCCCCTCTGTAACTATCAATATTTATCAAAGTTCGTAGTTTCCAGAGGCATGTTGTTTAGGAAGTGGATGCCACTCCTGCTTCCAAACCTGCCATAGTATTTTGTTACGTGACATTGAGTCACCTGCGATGAATAGTGACCCTTCATAATTCTAAAGGAGCACCTGATACAAAGGAAGGAAATACTAGCATCAGATCCTTTCTTAGACTTGTTAAGAAGGGGGGGCGGGGAAAGGCGTTGTCACAAGGTATCTTCAGCTTTGACTATTGTCTTTTCAAATAAGTGGAATGCACTAACAGAAGTCACGTGGCAACAGGTGACCAGCACTCAGATTTATAAATAACCCTTTAAGACAGAGCACCCAAGGGCTGGTTTCTGGGCAATGTGGACAGACTTATTCAAGAGGGCTTCTGCCGAAGGCGCTGCTCGGTAGTTTAATTTTACTATTGCAGTAATGAGGTTTGGAAATGTGAGAACACTTAGTGAGAACTGGCCCAACCAGAAGAAACTTTTGGAGGAATTATACCAAAATGATGGAGCCTATGAAACTCATTATTCAGACCAGGGGACAGGTTTTATGACACAAATGTGGAAATGGGCAAATAACATGAGCCACCAAAGGAACTTTCCTATTCCATTCTTGTTGACTGCAGCTGGAGCTCTCACCCCATGCACCTGAGAGTTACAGCTGACGCAGATTGGACCTTCCACTGGGTTTCTAAGGCTGTAAATCACATGGAAAGTGATTGACCATCTTTCTACCTCGGAACCTTTGGTGGAGTTGAACTCCCAGAGAAATGCAGTCCTTGGGTTAGCAGCACGACTTCCTATGGACTACCCCTTCAGAGTAGCCCCTAAAGCCTATTGTTAGGTGTCATCAACGAGACTATAACTCTTAGCAACCCTATGAAAAACAGACCCAAACCTTGCCCTATCCTGTGCTGTCTTCACGATCTCTTCAATGCTCATGCCCACTATTGCAGTAACTATGCCAATCCATGAAAAAGAACGTGGCGTCACGATTGGAAGACATTTCAGCGACAACCTGTGTTATGTAGATGATACAATCTTTACATGAGGAAAGTGAAGAGGATCTGAAGTGCTTGCTGCAGAAAATCCAAGACTATAGTCTTTTATATGGATTACATCTCAACATCAAGAAAACAAATATTCTCACCACGGGACCAATGAGGCAACTTCATGATAGATGGAGAAAAGATTGAAACTGTCAAAGATTTCCTCTTACTTCTATTCACAATTAACACACTTGGTATCAGAAGTCAAAAGATAGAAGACATATCGTTTTGCATCAATCTGCTGACAGGGAACTCTAAAATACTTAAGAACAATGATGTCAGTTTGAAGACTAAGGTGTACCTAATTCAGGCCATGGCCTTTTCAGTCATTTGCTATGCATCTGAGAGCTGGACAGACTAAGGATGACAAAAGAATTATTGATGCCTTTGAGTTAAGGTGTTGGAGAAGCGTATTGAATATGCCATGGACGGCCAAAAGAACAGATATGCCTTGGAGAAGGTGCAGCCAGAGTGCTCCTTGGAGGCAAAGATGACAAAGCTTCATTTCACATACTTTGGGCATGTTGCTAGAAGAGGCTATTCTTTGGAGACGAACATCATACGTGGGGAAGTGGAGGGATGGTGAAAGGGAGGAAGACCCTCAATCAGGTGGATTGACATAGTCACTGCAGCCGTGGGCTTGCATGTGTCAGAGATTGTGAGGATGACAAAGGATGGGAGAGGGTTCACATCTCTTGTTCACTGTGTTGCTATGAGTTGTACTTGACTAAATGACACCAAACAACAACAACATACCAATTCATCCCATTGAGAGGCTTCCTCTTTTTCACTGGCTTCTCAATATAACTGTATTTCAAAAGGAAATTAAAGCTACTATTGGAACTTAAGTCTCCAGACTAATAAAACATTTTGTGCCTCATTTTAGTGAGACAATCCAATTAATGTTATTCAAAGGACTGATGAGCACAGGGCACTTAATACTACAACAAGAAGTAATGATGAGTACAGGGCACTTACTATAATACAATCCAGGCACAGGAATGAAAGAACTGAGTAATTCAGCTTTCATTTATGATACAGACTGTGCCCATAATGTAACAAAAAACAGAGACCTATTTACTCATGAAATATGATAATATTTGCTTTTAGTACTTTACCAGTAGACAAACTTGTAGTTAGCAGAACATGTCAAGATCTACCCTGAAGTCCAGTGCTGCAAGTTATGGGATGATACTCATATGTATAAAAGAAATTCCTGTTAATATAACTATTATTCAAAATATACACAAACCCCTAAAGCCAAAGATGAAGAAAGTGAGAACTTCGGCCAACTTTCCGAGTCTAAAATGTATTGAACATACAAAAAGATGCACTATTAAAAATTCGTGATTGCCGTGTAAAAGTTGGCAATAAAAAAATGTATAGTTGGAAAATATGGCTTGGTGACAGATGTGAGGCTGGAGACCACATGACAGAATTCTGAAAAATCAATTAACCATTGCAAATACCCTCTTTGAAAAACAGAAACATAAACTACACACATGGACCACATGTGATGACATATAAAGGAATCAAATTGATCATATTTGCATAAACAAGTGGTAAAAAAGCTCAACATCAGCAGTCAGAATAAGGGCAGGGGCTGACTGTGGAGCAATTGTTCATATGCAAGATCCAACTAAAGGTGAAAAAGTAAAAATAAATCCACACAAAACCAAATACAGAATTAAGTTTATCCCACCTGAATTTAAAAACTATCGCAATAATGGAGGAAAGACGAAAGAAGTTGCCAACTCTTTTGCTTTACTTGGCTCTCAAATCAATACCCATAACAGTAGTAGTTAAGAAATCTAAAGACAGGTTGTATTTGGAAACTCTGCCATCAAGGACCTCTTTAAAATGCTAAAGAGTAAGGATGTAAGTTTAAAAACTAACTAAGGTGCATCTGAACCAAGCCACAGTATTCTCAAGTGTTTCAGATGTATCTGAAACTTAGACAATGAACAAGGAAGGTCAATGAAGTATTGATGCATTTGAGTTGTGGTGATAGCAAAGAACTTTTTATATACTTATACCAAAATAACAAATAAATAGGTTTTAGAAAAAGTATAGTCAGAGTCCTCCCTAGAAACAAAGATGATGAGACTTCATCTCTAATAATTTGGCCATGTTATAAGGAGGGCCCAGTCCTTGCACTATCTCCACAGATAGGGTCAATCTGATTATGTGTGTTCCATCAGTTAAGACCCATATGTAACAGTTGTCATTTACCTTCTTTTCGGAAAAAAAAAAGAAGGTATCTGGGTTATCTGTAGTGAACTAATTATTGATTATACAAAATGCTATTATATTCTCTAGTCTCATTTCTTTCCGATCACTTGCTATGCATCTGAGAACTGGACAATGAATAAGGACGACAGAAAATAATTGACACTTTTCAGCTGTGGGGTTGAAGAGCACTGAACATCCCATGGACGGTCAAGAGAATGAACAGATACGTCTTGGAGAGGGTGCAGCCGGAGTGCTCTTTGGAGGCAAGAATGATGAGGCTTCGCTGCACATACTTTGTGTATGTTGCTAGGAGAGGCTCTGCCTTGGAGAAGGACATGATTCTGGGAAGGGTGGAGGATCAGCAAAGGAGAGGAACACCCCCAAGCAAGTGGATTGACACGGTGACTGCTGCAATGGGCTCTTGTGTGTCAGGAAGTGTAAGGATGGTGTAGGATAGAACAGGGTTCAGATCTGCTGTTTACAGGGTCATAGTCTAGTTTTACTAGACTAGACGGCACCTAACAACAACAGTCTTGTATCTGTAGTCCATTTGCATTGAAGAAGAGCACTGAGTCTACTGAATATCCCCACAGACTGCCAAAAACACAGGCAGATGTGCCTTGGAGAAGGTACAGCCGGAGTGCTCCTTGGAGGCAAAGACGGCAAAGCTTCATTTCACATACTTCAGGCATGTTGCTAGGAGAGGCTATTCCTCAGAGAGGGACCTTACACTTGGGAAGGTGGCGGGTCAGTGAAAGGAAAATCCTCGATAAGATGGATTGACACAGTGACTGCAGTCATGGGTTTAAGTGCATCAGCTTGTGAAGATAGCATAGGAAAAGAGAGGGCTCAGATCTGTCACTGTGAGTTGTGCTTGACTCAACAATATCTAACAACAGTCCATCTACTTAGATTCTGATTTTTATATTTCAGTCACTAAGCCAGGAAATTAAAAGACATATTGTAGTGGGAAAGTCTGTTATTAGGAGACTCTCCAAAGTCTGAAGAGCAGTGGTGTCTCTTAGGAGACTACGGTGCATCTGATACATGCCATGGCCTTTGCTATCACTTGTTATGCATCAGAGAGTTGGACAATGACTAGGGAGGATAGAAGGAGAATGGATGCCTTTGAGCTGTGGTGTTGGAAGAGTATTGAGGACACCATGGACTGCTAGAACAACAAACAGATTCATCCTGGAGAGGGTTAAACCAGATTGCTCCTTGGAGGCAAGGATTCTGGGGCTTCATCTGACATACTTTGGACATGTTGTAAGGAGAGACAGGTCCTTGGAGAGGGACATCATGCTGGGTAGAGTAGAGGGACAGCGCAGGAGGGGAAGACCCTCTATGAGGTGGATTGATTCAGTGACTGGGGTAATCGGGATGGGTGTGTCAGAGGCAGTGCGATTGGCACAGGACAGAGCAGAGTTTAGGGCTATGAGTCGCAGGCGACTCGACGGCACATAACAACAACAACAATTATTAATACATCCTGATTGCATGTTCAAACAATTTCAGGCTGGCAAAGTCTGAAGAAATCCTCATTTTCTTCATCTTTGGTGTTAGGCCACTAACTTGTAGTTGGAGCCCACATGGTGTGAAGGTTAATGCTTAGCTCGTAACTAGAAGGTTGGCTACTTGAATGCACAGGCCTCTCTGTGGGAGAAAGGTGTGACGGTGTGCGTCCATAGAGATTCACAGCCTTGGAGGCCCAGCGGGGCAGTTCTGCCTTGCCCTGTAGCGTCAGTCAGCACCCACTCAACAGCAATGAATTGGTTTGGGGTTTCATTTGCGTTTGAGCTTATTAGTCATTTGTTATCTAGCAATAGAAAACGAATGCAACAACCCCAATTGATGAGAGAAAGTTTCCTTTCCAGAAGGCAGTCAGCTAATGTTGGAAAGATCACCATATACAATTACTGTTGTTGTTGTTGTTATTATGTGCCATCTAGTCGCCTGTGACTCATAGAGACTCTATGTACAACTGCTCTGATGGCTGCCCTGTCCTGAGCCAGTTTGACTGACTCTGACACACCTACCCCCATTGCCCTAGTTACTGTGTAAATCCACCTCATCCAGGGTCTTCCCCTCCTGTGCTGTCCCTCCACCCTTCCAAGCATGATTATTAATGAGGCAAAGGCTTTCAACTGGTATTAAAACCATTAAGTAAATGGATATTAGATTAGACATCTGAGTGGTGCTCAGGTGATAACTCATGCATTGTTTTCAGACTACACGGGGGGGAGAGCAATGGGGGTCCAAGCTTTTATCTTGTAGCCAAGCACAGTAGCACTGAAAGTCACACAAAGCTAGACGTCATCTGCCACTGCACAGCATAATATAAGGTAAACACTAACACCTATGCTCTCAAGCTGGCTGAGACATTTGAGTTTCATACTGAAAGACAAAGAAATGAGCGAAACCACAAGAAAACGGTCAAATAAATTGGGACAGTAGAACATTCTGCAGAGTAAATGCCACGGACTTTTCAGCAAGTTAAAATGTTCTCCCAAAAGTGGCTGCTGAAAATGGAAAAAGATTGGGGACAAAGATAAGCTCACACTGACCTGCTGCAAGGAATGGCTGTGATAACAGAAGTTGGACAGTATTATCTGACCTTTGGAAAATCCAAACTCTAAGAGCCTAGGAGACATAGTGCATATGAGAGAAATATGTACGTGGCAGTGTGCCAAGTCTAGAATGTGTAGCTTTTGCGCCGCTGCATTTCACGGAGCTCTCTA
Source organism: Elephantulus edwardii (assembly GCF_000299155.1). Taxonomy (NCBI): domain Eukaryota; kingdom Metazoa; phylum Chordata; class Mammalia; order Macroscelidea; family Macroscelididae; genus Elephantulus; species Elephantulus edwardii. Next base: position 27,302,661 of record NW_006399766.1, read on the forward strand.
CTGCATGTCTCCCTAGTGCAAGCCTAGATCATCATGTCCATGTGGTTCTGCTGGTGGGGATGTGCCATCGAGTCAGAACTGACCCATAGCTGACACTCCAGCATGTTTTCACAGGCAGCTAATCACCTGGGAGGAGACTGTACATCTTTCTCCTGTCAAGTAGCTGGTGGATTCGAACTGTGTTCCTTCAAGATTGCAGTGCAGTTTTTTATCACTAGGCCACCAGAGCTCCCTAAGACTAATATTTTGTTGTTGAGTTGTCTGCAACTCATAGTGACCCTATGTACAACAGCTCTGAAGCCTGCCCTGTCCTGTGCCAGTCTCACTGAATTCAACACACCTACCTCCATTGTCCCGGTCACTGTATCAATCCATCTCATCCAGGGTCTTCCTCTCTTCCGCTGTCCCTCCAACCTCCCAAGCATGATGTCCTTTTCCAAGAACTGATGCCTCCTTGGAACATGTCCAAAGTATGTCTGACGAAGCTTCAGAATCCTTGCCTCCAAGGAGCATCCTGGCTTCACCCTCACTAGGACAAATCTGTTTGTTTTCTTAGCAGTCCATGGTATATGCAATACTCTTCTCCAGCACTACAGCTCAAAGGCATCAATTCTCTTTCTATCATCCCTAGCCATTGTCCAGCTTTCTGATGCATAGCAAGTGATTGCAAAGATTTTTTTTTTAAGCAGTTTCCGTTTACTCCATGAACTTGTGAATTACTGAACAATCACATGAGCTTAGATTGACTGACAAACTTACATTTCAACATTTTTATTTGAATGAATACTTTCTCCTCAAATACTTTGCATTCAAATCCTAGAACCTTTGAATTGTAACCTTTTTTTAAATTTTCAGCCATTGACATTTCTGTTTGCTCTCTGCGTGAACCCTTGAAAGATTCACTCTTCCCAATCTTAAGATTCCCCTCACAGTATAAAAGTGACATTACCTAGATATTCTCCTCTTTCCTTGGATGTTTCTTACCAACAATTAACACCAACAACTTGCTATTCTACAGTGTGAATCCAAAGGCCTAGCTTCTACTTCTTTTTCAGCCACAAAACTACTGTGCCACCTTGTGCAAGCTACGTAAAAGTCAGTAGGATTCCTCTACAGGAACAAAGAAAACAGAGAGAAGGAAAATAAGAAAGCAATACGACAATTGAGGTATTGTTAAGGGCTGTAGAGTCGCCTGTGACTCATAGCAACCCTATGTTCAACAGCTCTGAAACCTGTTCTGTCCTGAGCCAGCGTCACTCACTCTGACACACTTGCCCCTAGTTGCCCCAGTTACTGTATCAACCCATGCCATCTGCGGTCTTCCAATCCTGTACTGTCATCCTCCAACCTTCCACAAATTTAGATACTTGGGAATAAACTTAACTAGAGATAAACTCATGTCGCTGAGTCTTTTACGACTCAACGGCACTTAACAACAACAACACAGAAAGAGCTCTGTTGGCCTTGTGGATTGAAAGTTATGCTACCAAACCAAACGTGGGTGACTTTTTTTCTGTATAGTTCTTTTTTTTTAATTAATGACTTTTAAATGCAACCTATATATTTTTACAACATATTCTTTCCATTTACTTTTCCCCCGTTCATTCATTGTTGCACATTTTCCTCCTCCCCACTTCTCCCCCCAGTTCATTTTTCTCTTTGAAAAGAGAAAAAAAATTCTTTCATTGTTATACAACTCCCCCCGCCAAGCCCACAGTCCACTTTACTATGCATTTCTTTTCTGTAATTTTGTCATGAAAATAATACCTAACCTATGCTCATCAACAAACAAATGGATAGAGAAGGTGGGTGATTTTCATCTGCCGCAAATCCTTTTCCTGTTAAATTGTGTTTAGTAAGTCATAATTAATGCATGCCATCTGTATTATTACTATCTTGCAGGTTCACTGTTGATTTTGATGTTAACCAACAATCCATAATTATGAAGGTTTTATAATAATATTATGAAATCACATGAATCACAGTCGTCTTTGTGAGAAGCTATAAAGTCAAGCGCGCCTGCCGAAATCTATGAACTCCTTAGTGAGAGCAATCATTCTCTGTGCTCTGGCCTGAGATCTGCCACCTGGGGCCTGTGGAACGCTGTGCCGCTCACACTGGGTGCCGTGAGAACTGGTAGATTCGAGCTGTAGTTCTTGTTAGCAGCACAACATGTAACACACTATGTCACAAAGGCTTCTTAAAAAGGGCGACTACTTAGTGTTGCCATTGTCTAGACACAGAGACACGGGTTAGGCGACCAGCTCCAAACAATACAGTTGGTGGATGCAGGATTCAAAAACATACTCTGAGGTTTCTTCCAGCTCTAGAATCCTATGACCAACTAAATCAGAGTGTATTGAAGGAGGGGGGAGAATTTCAGATAGAAACTTCCTAGCAAGTTTGGATCTCTTCCAGAAGTGAAATAAGAAATGTATAAGGATAAGTCATGGGAATCACAGGATGGAATACTATGCAGCACGCAGGAGCAATTATTTTAAAAATTACCACTTAACTTGAGAAGGACTGGAGAGCATTATGCTAAGTGAACTAACTCAGTCCCATAAGGATAAATATTGCATATGGGGCCGTTATTGTAGAATGTGCATGAGGACCCAAGGGTGGGAAGGTGGGAGCAGAGGGCTGAGGTTGGGACAGTCACACAATTTGATGGGTGGAGGGTATGTGTGAAGGAAAAGGGAAAGATCTGGTGTGGAAAACAATGTATATGAACTCTGTAAGTAAACTAGTATAAAATAATCTTTTTAAGAAAAGGATAAGTCATGGGAAATAGTTAATATAAAAACTAGATATTTTGTACTTATAGTCACTGGAAGATGAAAAGTCAGGAAAAGGGCAGTAATTTTAAAGAAACAAAAATAAATTCATTCTTTATCTCTCTGTCTCTCTCTATCCCCCCTTCTTTTTTAAAAAAGTGACTCCAAACTAAATCCTAGTGTAACAAACAGGATTCCAATGTCTCTATATAATAAATGCTCCAGCTCCTGTTGGAGCTCATTTCAAGCCACTCTGAACCTAGCAAACTCTCAGTATATAAGAGGGGGACTCACAGTCTCTTGGGATTGGTTCCAACGAAGTTTTGACCACTAGATTGATGCTTTGCCCAGCATGCCAAAATTCAAAACAATAAAGGATGATAATAAAATTTCAGTCACTACTAGGAGCGTCTAAGATGAATGGGAAAACAACTCCAATTAAATCATGTTGCTTTCTGCCATCCAAGATAAACTGTGAATTCCAGAGAATTGAGCCAAGTTGAAACAGCAAATCAAATGATACCAGCCAATCCCTATGAAGTTCACTTGGAATTTTCAGAAAGAATAAAGGAATAAGAAGGAATCATTTCTCTTCAGTAGAGCTGAGGAGCCCTGCTCCAGCCCAAAATCTGTTACCATGTCTTAGGCAATTGTCAGGCTGGGCTGCCTTCCCCACACCAGGCTTGGAGAAGTGAGTGAATGGAGTTTTCTGGTGGGTTCCAGGTACAAGGCAAGGACTCAGGTCCTTTGTGCCCACGTGCAAACCTTAATTCCTAGCCCAGGTCCCTCTCCATTTGGAGGCCTCCTTACCCAGGTCTTTCAGCTACAACACTTCCCAGGAGCCTCTAGTGAGAGCTCCTTCTAAACCAATTCCCCAACACCCTCCCCAATGATGTTGGTTCTGACCCATAGGGACACTTTGTTCATTCCCAAGGCTGTAAATCTTTATGGGAGGAGACTGCCCATCCTCTTAACATCAGAGTGGCTTGTGAATTCAAACAGCTGACCCTTCAGTTAGCAGGCCAACATGTAGGCTCGGGGCCTGCAGGACTCGCACGTTCACTCCCCGTGACTAGGTGTTTTCTCCCCTTGACTTCCTTGGCATCTCCAGCAATAGGAGTCCATATGGAGGAGCATCCTTTCATTTGGGGTTTCTCGGCAACGAATCCCACCCTTCATGCTCTCCCACCCCCGCACTGACACCGCATGTCATCTTTCTGTCACCTGGTACCATTACTGGAACCAGCACTGGAGACATGGTGCCTTTCCTTTGCCTCTTGACTGCATTCTCACCGTGAATGAAGGCAGGCCTGGCTGTTGCTTTCAGTGCAGCTTGTCCTAATTGATTCTGGTGGCTCTGCATATTGGTGCAGAGCACAGGGTGGTCAATCGGATGCATACATGCCACTATGACATCATCATTCTGAAAGAAAAAAGGCAGAAAGGTCTATATTACAACACACTGGTGGATTTGAGGACTACCGGCTGCCTGTTTACAGAAGCCTTTTGGTTCAATTGGTTCCGGGGGTGGTTTATACGTTGTGACTTGAGGGAAATTTTACAAGCATCTTGGTTTGTTTCGGGTCCCACCCCAAAAATCAAACATTCATACACATTTTGTCCCACTCATCAGTCACAGTACACGTAATGTCTGATCATCCAATCCTTCCACATTACCTTTCCCTCTGCCCATCCTAATAAGTGTTCATAGTCTATCAGTTAATTTGCTACTTCCCCCTTCCCTGAATAATCATACTAGATTGAATCTGTATGTAAACATTTCTATAGCCTTTTACAACAGTGGTTTTATACAGAGTTTGTCCTTTTGTGACTGCTTTATTTAACTCTCCATAATGTCTTTGAGACTCATTCATGTTGTGTGTAGCATTTCATGAATTCGTCATTATTTTTCAGTGTTGCATTGTACTCCATTTTAGGGATATACCACAGCTGCTCTGTCCATTCATTCGCTGATGAACACTTCAATCTCCAGTAAACGTGGGTGTGCATACATCTGTGCCTCAGTTCTTATTTCTTTAGGGTATTCTCCTAGTAGTAAAACAAGAATCAAATAGTATTTGTATTTTCAACTCTTCAAGGAAATGCCAAACTACTTTCCATAGTAGTTGCACCATTCTGCATTTCTAGAGAGCTCTGCATCCTTGCCAATGTATAATTTTGTGTGTATGCTCCTGCTTTGTAGGTAACGAAAGGAAACTTTGGTTAGTTCATAGAAACTTAGTCTTACAGTGATGACACAGAAAGCAAGCAATTCATTTCTCTCTTATATGCAAAAGGAACTCTGTTGGCATAATACAAAGTATGTTGTCCTATTAACCAAAAGGGTGGCAGTTCAGTTCCCCACACACAGCCTCAGAAAACTAGATGAAGAACTTGCTATGAGTCAGAATCTACTAGATGTAGTATTACACTAAAACTTTAAAACTCAAAGCAAATGAAGAGGGTTCTCTTTCTCTCACTGAGAATCTTATGGATTCTCTAGAAACTAGACCATACAATTAAAAGCCTAACATGTTTAAAAAGTCCAGAATTAATATGAAGAAAAAATGGAATGACAGAGAGGAGAACTAGAACTAGGGACTGAAAGTGAACCAATCTCTTGGTTCCCAACCTTGAAACCACATTTTCTAATGCTTGCTTCCCCCCGCTAGGCCTGCATGGCAAATCCTTTTCCTGCTAAATTGTGTTTAGTAAGTCATAATTAATGCATGCCATCTGTATTATTACCATCTTTCAGGTTCACTGTTGATTTTGATGTTAACCAACAATCCATAATTATGAAGGTTTTATAATAATATTATGAAATCACATGAATCACAGTCGTATTTGTGAGAAGCTATAAAGTCGAGCGCACCTGCAGAAATGTATGTACTTCTTAGTGAAAGCAATCATTTCCCTGTGACCATCAATCTGTGCTCTGGCCCGATATCGGCCACTTGTGGGGCCTGTCAGAGCACTGTGCTTCTCACATAGCGTGCTGTGATCCACGACTGGGACAGGAATCACATGCCTCAAGAGTCCTATGATGTCACAAAGAGCCAATCAGGTATTCTTTGTTATGGGTTTGATGAAAACTAGTCCAACTACAAAGGTATATGGCATATTGTTCCTTTTTTAAAAAAAAAATCAGAATTTACATTTAATAAGAACCCCAGGTCAGCAGGGCCCCACTCCTGATTACACTGCTCTGGAAAAAGGAGACTTTTGAGGCTACACATATCCCCAAAGAGGAGGGCTGGTCACAGACTCATACAACCTTTTGTTCCCTTAACAAAAAATTGACACAGCAACAAGGCAATTGTGCCAACGATTGAGGGAGAGGGACCCAAAATGGACAGTCATTTCTGGAAACAACAACAACAAAAAAGAGTATATTTCCTTTCCTGGTATTCTCCCCAAAACAAAACACTAAAGCAAGTCCATAACCCCTGTTGAGCCAGTCCCCGTACAGGGGGCTGGACAGGACCCCTGAAGCGGGTGGAAGGAGAATGTCTGGGCCGCTGGTCCTGGGACAGTAGGAGGGAAAGTAAGAAAAGAGAATTGACAGGCTCCAAACTATGCAGCAAAAACCTGAAACCTACACCAGTCAACCCACAAAGCAGCCAACCAAAACACAGTGAAAAACGCCCCCTATGGGTGGGGAAAGCAACCAGTCTTGTCCCATCGGAGCTTGTCATCCGGTGTTGGGTAAAGACGTTGGGTAGCTCCTGGCATCTCAGGTGACCCACATGGCTCATCCTGCCATGTCCCCAGACCGATGCGGCATCAGCAGGTGTGGCCACGCTGGGCAAAAGTTCGCAAAGTCCATTTAGTCGAGAAACTTAAAAAAATATACAACTTGATGGTATCTGAGGGTAGGATGGTAGAGTGGCTGTGGGGATAGTGTCCAGTGGGGATGCTCAGAGCCCTGGATAGAACTTCAGCTGAATATCAGGCCCTTCTGGGTCCAGAGTCTTAGGGCTGAAGATCTGGGATCCTTGGAGCAGTCAGATCCAAGAGGACACTTCCCAGCTCCTGTGGGTGCTCCGAGGCCAAATGGCAGTAGCTTATCTACACAGGCCAGCACTTCAGCCCCTGAGGGGCTCCAGCCAAGAGCCACAGGGTCCGCCCTGTGACTCCTCCCCCAGGATCTCCTTCACAAAGGTAGCAATGTCCACCTTCTTGGTTTTGTGAAAGGTGAAGAACGGGTGCTCCATCAGCTCCAGGTAGCTCATGCCCTCTGCAGGATTCTTTCGGAGACACTGTGCAACAAAGTCCACAAACTCAGGGGACAAGGGATCAGCTGGGAGCTGGGGGGATGGTTCCTCCACTACTTGCTTCAGCTGCTGCCATGGAGTGCCCCAGGTGGCCATCTCAACCATGGTAATGCCAAGGCTCCAGACATCTGATTTGACATTGTAGCCCTTCTGGTTCAGCTCCGGGTTGATCCTCTCAGGTGCCATGTAGGGCTTGCAACCAGCATCCATGGTCTTGGCCACAGAGTCCACCAAGTAGCCACTGATCCCAAAGGTCACACTCTTCACGTGGCCCTCTTTGTTGATGAGCACACTGGAGGGTTTAACATCTCTGTGGATCACAGACCCCTTGCTCCAGAGCGTCCACAATCGACACAGTGATCTCTCCCAGAATGTCCTCTGGAATCGTCATGGTTTTAGCCAGCACTTTCCAGTAGAACTTGTCAAGAGAGGTGCCCATGAGCTCCATACGGATCCACACGTCACCCTCTCGGAAGAGCGCCCCATAGAAGGTGACAGTGTAGAAGCAGTCAACTGTCCGCATGTTGAAATCTAAGTCGGTGAGAAGCCACTTCTGCTCTTGTGAGTTCCTAGTGGCTCAGATCCGTTTCACGGCCATGATGGTGCCACTCTGGTCACGCCACATGTTCTCCGCTACCCCATAGGCCCCACAGCCAAGCTCTGAGATGGTTACCAGGTCATCAGTTTCCACCTCAAAGTTCCAGTCTCCTATGGAAAGTCCGAGAGTCGAGGTTCTGGGGCAGTGTGGGGTGGGACACTGGGGGCTTGGACATACAGGTTATCCCTAAACCCTTCTTCCTTGATTTTCCTTTGGACTAGGGTGTGCTAGCCGGCAGATTGGAGGCGGAAGACTCCATCCTGCAGGCAGCCTGCCGGTGCGATGAGGGACTACTCCTCCCAGGGAAGCCAGGCTCGTCTGAAGTGGTGCCAACTCATGGCTGCGGGTGGAGGATCCCGCCAGACCCCGAAAGACAGCGAGCAGGACAGGCCTCCTTTTTTTAAAAAAAAAAAGTCTTGTTAACAAAAAGTTTATCATATTCTTTAAACCCAACCCCACCCACTGTTGTTGAGTTGGTTCTGACTCAGAGTGATTGTCCACCAGGTTTCCAAAGCTGTAAATCTTTACAGGATAAGACTGCCTGTCTATCTTCTGTGGAGGGGCTGGTAGATTCAAACTATTGACTTTCGGTTTGCAGCCTGCTACTTTGAGTATCACATCATCGAATTATGAAACACTGAGAAGGCTGGCTTACTATTTCATTTTTATGACCCTCCATTGACAGTGGATGGACTCCAACTAAAGGTCATCTGAGACTATAATTCTTTGTAGTTAGAAACTGTCTCGTTTTTTTCTCTTGAGGAGTCACTGATAGATTTGAACTGTCAACCTTTCTGTTATCAGATTATATAATAATGCACTGTGTCACCAGGACACCTTATTTTTACATGAGTTGACCCTAGAGCAACCTAAGTTTGAACTGCATAGGTCAAATCACACTAAGCAAAGATTCTTACCATGAAGCCAATTGGCAACATCATGATAGATGGAAAAGAGATTGAGAATTTTGACAATTTCAGTTTGCTTGATTCCACAATCAACACTCTTGGCACCAGCACTCAGGATATCAAAAGATGATTTGCATTGAGAAAATCTGCTGCCAGGCACCATTCCTGAGTACTGAAGAGCAACGATGTCAGTCTAAAAACTGAGGTGCTCCTGATCCAAGCCATGGTCTTCTCAATCACCTGCTGTGCATCAGAGACCTAGACAATAACTAAGGATGTTAGAAGAAGAATTGGTCGTTTTGAGTTGTGGTGTTGGGAAAGAGTGTTGAACATACGACAGACTTCCAAGAGAACAAACAGGTCTGTCCTGGAGAGGGTGAAACCAAGCTGTTCCTTGGACACAAGGATTTTGAAGCTCTGTCTCACATACTCTGGGCATGTTGCCAGGAGGGACCAGCCCTTGCAGAAGGACTATCATGCTTGGAAGGGTAGAGGGACAGTGCAGGAGAGGAAGATCCTGGATGAGATGGATTGACTCAGTGACTTGGGTAATGGAAGTAGGTGTGTCAGAGACAATAAAGTTGGTTCAGAGCTGCTGTACATAGGCATATAACTACATAGGGTCCCTATGAGTCACAGTTGACTCCATGGCATATAACTACAACAACAACAGTTAGTTAACTTTCTCAGTCACTAACCAAAAGGTTGGGCTTTTGAATCTACTCACAAGTTCCCTAGAAGAAAAGCCTGGTGATCTACTTCCAGAAAAGCCACCACTGAAAACAGCTCTACTCTGACACACAAGGAGTCATGAGTTGGAGTAAATTCAACAACAAATGGTTTTCAATGGGCTTTGGACTTGAGGGTGGGGGATTGGCATTAAAATAGAAAAAACCCTCAAATTGCATTAAACCTAAAGTCAAATAAAGTATATTCAAATGATCACTCAGTTGGCTGTGTTCTAAGAGCACTTAGTACATATCATTATTATAGGACTGTCATTTTACTCAATAATTGTCTTCATTTTCTTTATGATCCCAAATACATATTGTATTGCAGTGCCTGGCAAGCTGTAGGCAGTTAATGCATGTGAATTGAACAAAGGGCTTTATTTTGCCCAGCCTGAAGAACGCCAGCCTTCAAATCTGATTTTGCCCACATTCTTTGCCCCCCACTAAAATATAAACAATAGAAAACCCACTGGAGAAATATTTTTCTCTTAAGACAAACAAAATGGTTATGTGAAAGACATGAGAGTAATAAGGGAGTGGAAGCAAACTCCAGTTCTGCATCTTAGTGCTTCAACACACAAAAGCACCAGGAGCCTCCTCCTTCCTCCTGGCCCACTCTGTGCTCCATAACACTCAGTCCTAATGGCGAGAGCTGTGACAGGAAGTTGGACTTTGAAACCACACAGACCTGGGTCCACAGCCCAGCAGGATCCCTACCGTGTATTGGGGGTAGGGTGTTTACCACCACTAATGTCCTTTTTCTCTTCTGCACAACAATGCTGATATTACTATCCTCAAAAAGCACCTGAAACTGGACCTACCCTCTAACTATTGAGGTCTTAGTGAGTGTGCATAAGAAAGATCAAGTGAAATGTATGACAACAAAGAAAGTGAGCATATATCCTTTTTATTTGTATTTCTGTCTCTTTTTTAACTTTATAAACTTTTTATTTTAATTGTGATTTTAATGAAAGTTTTCAGAAAAGATGGATTTTCATTCACTGATAGTTGCACATCCCCCTCTTTTCTTCCTCCTCCCCCAATTCACTTTACAATGTACCTCGTACTCTGGACCTTGTTAGGTTACAGTCATTGTAACATGCACAGTAAGTGACAATTCACTGAAATCTCGTAGGAATCAACTCATTGCTGACCTTCCATTGGGTTTCCAAGATTGTAAATAGCAGGAAAGGAGCCTTTCTTCTCAGAGTCACTAGCAGAGAAGCTCCAGCGTTGACTTTGCAGTGCTACTCCCTATGGACTACAGCCTTCAATTAAATCACCAGGCCTTTCTTCCAAGGTACCTTTTTATCATACACCACTTTTCCTTTTAAGTGCAGAAAATTTTCCTTCAAAAAGGCATACATCAGTTAAGAAAAAGTCATATGGTACAACTGAAGTGTACAACTCGTCAACATTGACAAGTCAGCTAGTAATGGTGACACGTGGACCGCACTTTCCAATTCGCACAACGTTTTCGACATCACCACCTCATTTCATTTGTTCAGTTTCTCTATCACACACACACATGCATAATAGAGAAAATTTCTGTCATTTGCTTGACAAATGAGAAAGCATAATGTTGTAGCAGAGAAAGAGCTGGAATTACAGGGTCAGACTTGAGTTTAAATTGTTGTTTCTAACTTCTATCAAGTTCACTACAAATTAGAGCGACTCTGTGAACAACAGATCTAAACCTTGCCACACCCTGCAGAAACCTCACAACCACTGAAAAGCTTCAATCAAGTGTTCCAGTAGGGTCAATCCACCTGTTGAAGGTCTTCCTCCTTCCCCATTTCCTCTACATTTCACAGCATGATGTCCTTTTCCAAGGACTGGTCCCTCCTAGCAACAGGCCCAAAGTGTGTAAGACAAAGTCTCATCATCCCTGCCTCTAAGAACCATTCTGGTTGCATTTCCTCTAAGACAGACTAGTTTGTTCTTTAGGAAGTCCCTAGTGTAGTCAATAATCATCACCAGTGATTCAAAGGCAACAAATCTTCTTTCCCTCTACTTTGTTATTCAACTCTTAGGTGCATAGGAAGCAATAGAAAAGACTATCCTTAGAGAAGGTGTGCCTTCATCTTTATACTGTCATCTTACTCTTTAGCACTTTGGAGTGGTCCTTGATAGCAGATTTTCCCGGTGTGTGAAATCTTTTGATTTCTTGACTGCTGCAACCATATGTGTTAATTGTGGAACCTCGTTGAATGAAACCATTGACAAATGAGAATCGCAGAAGAACATTGTTGGCTCTGCCTAACTTTAAGCCAATTCACTGACCTGCCTGAGACTCAGTTTCATAATTGGTAAAATGGTAATAACAACGTCTATCCTCAAAGCGCTGCTTGCCTGTAAAGCTACATTATGAAATCATTTCACTTATGTTCAGCCTTAGGGTTATCCTCAAATACCAACACGTAAAGGAACTCGGCTTGGCTTATCCAACCTCCTAAAAGCAGGACATAGACTGGAATTCAGGAAACTCAGGTGTACAAGTCTGTAGGGAGTTGCACTGCAAAGGTGGCCCTTCCCTGGTGGTTTGAAGCCACTGGCAGCTCCACAGGAGAAAGATGGGCAATCTTCTTTGGTGCAACTTACAGCCTACCAAAAACCTGCTGGAGGGGCAGCTATGAGTTGATACCAACTCAGCAATAATGAGCTGAGACGTTAAGAATAGACGCTAGTCGGCCTGACTACTTGTGTCTAGATATTCTGGAATAGCTATGGTTTTGGTTTCAATAATAAATTTTAAAAAGCTGCTGCTGGCCTCCTATAGCAACTAAAAATTGTATTTGCCTTTCTACATTCCTCAAAATCAATAGAAATGCATTATGTTACTACGACACCAAACCAATCATAAGAACAGTGGTATACTCAACTAATCAATATGTGGCTTTGTCCTTATGCCATCAACTCAAATATTTTGGCATGGAGATATTGTTATAGTTCTCAAATGAGGCCCACAGAATAGCACTGTCCACAAAGACATTCTCAGTCATCAAAGGAAGTCTACTAACAGTGTCTCTGGCAGCACAAAGTCACAAAAGCAGAAGGCAACCTCTGATTTGAGAACTTGGATATATCTGTGAGTGTGTTAGCGTATTAGCTGCGCAAATAGTCTCTGTCTAAGAGAGTCTACTGGCACTGCTTCAGCTCTACTAAGTATCAAGTGGTACTTTGCATCCTTGAATATGGAGGCAGCCACAGGGGGTACAGCAGGCAAACCGACAGTTTAAAAAGAAAATTTTACCTATTAGAAACAGTGGGTAATTCTCATTATCCAAATTCATCCTTAGGATGGTGTGTTAAACAAGTCAGTTGAGTCAACCCTGATCCGTGGAACTGTATTCTTTGTCAAAACACAACTGTGATGTATAGCATTTTCAATGGCTGCTTTTCCAGAAAGATCTCGCCAGACGTTTCTTCCTAGGCATTGCTAGATGCACTGAAATGACAAACTTTTCAGTCAGCAGCCAAGAATAACAACTTATCACGCCACCCGGAGATGAAATAATATCAGACTTCCCTAACCAAGAAGTCACACGTGTTTTGCATGAGCTCAGGACCCTCACATTTCAGATGGGCAATCTCCTCCTGTGTGACATAAGCCTGACGGAGGGTCGGCTCTGATCCTATGCTGAATATCTGTCTCCCTAGATGAAATTAGAAGAATATGGCACAAGGACTGGAGGATGACGTAACAACCTGATTTATGACACAGCCTTGCTTGCAAAAACTAAAGGTGATATGAAACAATTACCGCAGAAGATTCAAGACATACAGTATGAATTACAAGTCAACATATGGGTCATCACCGGACCCATAGGCCACATCATAGTAGATGGAAAAAAACCTGAAGCTGTCAATGATTTCCTCTTATTTGGATCCGCAATCAACGATGTCAGGCTAGAGACTAAGGTGCGCCTGATCTGGGCTATAGTCTTTGCAGTTATGTGCTATGCATCAGAGAGTTGGACAGTGAATAGGGCTGATAGAAAGAGGATTGATGCCTTTGAGCTGTGGTGCTGGAGACGAGTGTTGAGTATACCATGGACTGCTAGGAGAACAAACAGATTTGTCCTGGAGAGGGTGAAGCCAGAGTGTTCCCTGGAGTCAAGCATTCTGAAGCTTCGTCTGACATATTTTGGGCATGTTGCAAGGAAGGACTGGTCCTAGGAGAGGGACATCATGTTTGGCAGAGTGGAGGGACGGCGAAGGAGAGGAAGACCTTTGGTGAGATGGATCGATTCTGTGACTGGAGCGGTGGGAACAAGTGCGTTTGAGATGGCTAGGTTGGCACAGGATAGAACAGCATTTGGAGCTCTTGTACATAGGGTCGCTATGAGTCGCAAGCAACTCGATGGCACATAACAACAACAACAACAATCAACACTCATGGAAGTAGCAGTCAAGAATCAAAACATTTTTTGTTCATTGGGGAAATGTGCTATCAAGGAACTCTTAAAAGTCTTAAAGAGCAAGATTTCCATTTAAGGACTAAGGTGCACCTTTTGCCACGGTATTCTCAACTGTTTCATATACATCTGAGAGCTTGAAAATGAATAAGGATGACGGAAGAACCTATGTCTTTGAGCTGTAGTGTTGGAGAAAAGTACTGAATATAACACGTACTGCCAAAAGAACCAACAGTTATGTCTTGGAAAAGTACAGCCCGAGTGTTCCTTGAAGCAAAGATGACAACGCTTTGTCTCACCGAATTTGGACATGTTGCTAGAAGAGGTTATTCCTAGGAGAGGGACACCATGCTAGGAAAGGTGGAGGGTCAATAAAAGCGAGGAAGACCCTCAAGGATATGGATTGACATAGTGACAACAGCAATGGATTCAAGTGTCAGGGATGATGAGAATGGCACAGGACAGGGCTCAGATCTGCTATTTGTAGAGTTGCTACGAGGCACCTAACAACAATGCAAAAGTGAATAGGGTGGCTTTTAAACAGGAGTTCAGTTTACCCAAAGCACACAGAACAAGTTTAAAATAAAGGCCTAAGAATCTCAGTTCATCTAGAGTCCCAGCAGGGAGGACAGGGTATATGTGCACTGATGCAGGTAAGTGAGGAGAGCGTGGTGGTAGAAGTTTTTTGTAATTGCTTCTATTTTCTCAGTAAAATAAGAAACACAATTGTTTGTTTCTCTAAGTATCTGTTTGCTTGTTTTAGGAACTTCTCAGTGTGCTGGCTTAATCCATTCACCCTACCAACTTCTAATTGCCTTTTCACTCTATGTGAAAATTTCTGGGTGATCAGAGGTCTCTGCAGTCAATAACTTCGATAGGGAGACTAAGTATACAGGAAGTAATAAAAAATTTAAAATGGTTTTGTGGAGCTCGGTGTAGCCTGTAGTACACAAGCAAGGATTTCCAAGGGGAGTGACTCTTTCCAAATGAGCCCTCTGTGTGGAGTATAATATTTGATACAGTGCTATGATAGTTCTCCTTCTCCCTTGCTTAGCCGGGCTGGCTCTGTCATTCAGTGCTTTGTCCTTGGACCCAAGGGTCTCTCATGTCCCAGTGTTCACATTGGAGAAGATACTACAGCCTGCTCTTACGTTTTAACTTCTAAAGATAAGAGACCAAAAAGATTGAAAGAAACTATTTTCAAACTTGTGAGATCACTAGACTCAGCTGGACAGCTCTATCAAAAATATTCACTTCAGGACCTAGCTCTTAAACATGGGTTAAGAAGCCTGGATTGGAATCCGTTATGGTACTACCTACCTTCCTGAAAAGAAACTAAGAAAATAGACCCAGTGATCTACCTCTTAAAGAAAACCACAGATGTGAAAAAGAGCTACTGTATGGATAGCAGTGCTACATAGTCTACTACAGTGCTGGAACAGGAGGCTTAAGGCTGGAAGACGTTCAAAATACAGGGGGAGAAGAGCTGCCTCCTCTAAGTAGGGTCTACCATCGAAATGTGGATCAAGCAAAGCTTTCGGGACCTTCATTTGCTGATATTTCACAACTCAAAATGAGGAGAAACAGCTGCAAATATTCATTAGGAATTGAAATGTGGAATGTATTATATACTAATCTAGGAAAGTTAGAAACCAACAATGAAATAAATTCATGAAGATTGATGATTAATACAGGCATTGCTAATCTGAAACAGACTAGCATTGGCCATTTTGATTCAATCATATGGTCTACCAGGATGCAAAATAACAATTTAAAGAATGACATCCTATTCATTATCAAAAAGAACATTTCAAGATCTGTCACAAAATACAGTGCTGTGAGTAATAGGATAATATCTTTATACTTACAAGAAAGACCAATGACTATGACTGGAGTTCAGGCTTATATACCACTTACTAATGCCACAGGTAAAAAAACTAAACATTTTTATCAACTTCTACAGTCTGAAACTGATCAAACATGCAATCAAAGTGCATTCACTGATAATTACTGGGGATTTGAATGTAAAAGACTAAAACAAAGTATACAGCCAGGTAACTAGAATACGCTGCCTTGGTGATAGAAACAATGCCAACAACATTGGAAATCTTCTGACAAAGTTTAGTATGATCAACCACTTACTCATTGCAAACACTTGTTTTCAACATCATAAACAGCAACAACTATGTTTGAACTCTGCCAGATGGAATATGGAAGAATCAAATTGAGTAACATCTGTGGAAAAAGATGGTGAGGAATCACAATATCATTAGTCATAACAAGGCCAGGGGCCTACTTTAGAACAGACTATTAATTGCTTAAATGAAAGTTCAAGTTGAAACTGTAGAA
The DNA here is from genome assembly GCF_000299155.1 of Elephantulus edwardii. Classification (NCBI taxonomy): domain Eukaryota; kingdom Metazoa; phylum Chordata; class Mammalia; order Macroscelidea; family Macroscelididae; genus Elephantulus; species Elephantulus edwardii. Next base: position 27,318,719 of record NW_006399766.1, read on the forward strand.
AATAAAACTAGTCCATGAGCCCCAAAATATGACCTTGAAGAAATGTCACCTGAGTGTAGAGACCATCTAAAGAACTGTTTGAGATGTTCAGATACGATGCACTGAAGACTGAAGACTAGACATCATGGGATAGCATCAAGTACATTTTACATGAAGAAAGAAAAAAGACAGGAAGTAAATAAAAGACCACAATGGATGACAGAAGAGTCTTAAGCTTGTTCTTAAATATAGAGTTGCTAAGAGAATGGAAGAAATAATGAAGTAAAAGAGGTGGAAAGATTCCAAATCATGACTTGAGAAAATAAAGTAAAATATTGTTATGAAATACCCAAAAATCTGAGGTTTGAAAACTAAAAAGAACAACACACTGTGTTTTCTCTAGCTGAAAGAACTAAAGAAAAAAAAATTCAAGCCTGGAGTTACAACAGTGAAGGTTTCTCACGGCAAATTTTTGAATGAAGCGCTCAGCGTCAAAAGAGGATGGAAGAAATGCACAGAATCACTGTATTTGAAGGGACCTGTGGTGGCTTACTGGCTAAGGGGAGATGCAGTCAACCCAAAGCAGGAGGCTTGGGTCCACAGGAGAAATATGGCCAATATCTTCTCATGCTATTTACAGTCTCTAAGAAGTTGCTGAAGGGTCAGCTGAGTGGGTTCCAATTTGATGGCACATGACAACCACAACAATATTTTAAATACTTGGATCATTCATTTCAGGAAGTTTTGGGCGTTCAGTAAGTCCAACCTGCAAAGAAGGCAACAATGAAAACCAAGCTGAATTGATAGGGAACTGCCAGGAGTTCAAGCTGGATTCAGAAGAGGCTGTGGAACAAGGGATATTAGTACTGATGACAGATGGATGTTGACTGAAAGCAGAGAATACTAGAAAGAGGATTTATTGAAGACATAAAGGCACTCAATTGTGTGGATACTAATAAATTATAAGTAACATTGAGAAGAACAGAAATCTACACATTTATAATTTATAACCTGTACCCGGTCAAAGAAACAGTCATTTGACCAGAACGAGGAAATGCCACATGGCTTAAAATTAGGGAAAGTTTGTCAGGACGGTATCCTACATGGAAAGGCCTGGTTCCACATTAGCACCTGTAGGCCTGACCTTCCTTCAAGATCTTCAAGTGTCTTGGCCTCAGTTAGTCTTCCATTGACATCCATGTTCCTAGCACTAAGTTTGTTAGAGGTATCATTCTTAAGCTTTCACTACCTTACCAACAAAATCAGATTTATAGACATAATAAAAGATGAAAATAGGCCTCAATAATAATAAAAATGGGGGGAAAAGCAAAGACAAAGTATTCGACATACATCAAAACCAACTTTCAGTGGAGTCATAGGAATGGGACTGTAAGACGTTCTACCTGTATTAATATGACCTTGTTGACCATTCTGTTTCTGAACCAACGCTTCCTACAAACGCTGGAGTCAGAGGCATGTGCTTCAGAATCAGGCATCCAGCTGCTCTCTGCATCTGGTAAATTGGTCACAGGCAATATTCTGCCAATTAGTAAAAATGTGGCCACTGACTGAGGTGGGAGGGTGTGAGTAGAATGTAATCCTGTGTTTTATTTCGATGGGACGGCTGGTCAGCATGCACATGCTTACACATATTCCTGGAACAATTTCTGTTTATGAATTCTGCGGCACAAGGGAGAAAGGAGTTAAGGCAGACAACTAACCTCACTGTAATGAAGCGCTGTGTTTTCATTATCTGAACTGCTGTATATCACGAAAATGTTTAAAAGTGGAATACACAGCAGCATGTCTTGTGTTTTTTACTGTTCAACGGAAAGGGGGGAAGCTTATAATCTAATTTGTATTCAATACCACCATGCCAGGTGAAAGAGTATCAATAAATTTTGAATTATTGAATTCATTTTCTTCATTCTGTTAATTATATTCTTCAGTAAAATTTTGGGCTATTGGAAAAGAAATACACTTTGCAATACCAGAGAGAGAGAGATACAAAATTTTTAAAAGGATTAACAGCACCAATATTTAGATCACAAAACCAAGTAAGTTTAGTAATCAATTACTAAAGTTTCTTGAAACTTCATGCATTTTAACATTGGATTATCTGCTTGTTTGCATAAAGTAAGAAACCAATTTTGTTTGTTCATAGGCTAATAGCAGTACCAAATGTGAGCCTTAGTTTTCCTAATCCATCTTGTTTCCACTCTCCATCTTCTCTCTGGCTTCCATCTTGTCCCCACCCACAATTGTGCCCCTGCCCTCTATCTTGGCCCCACCCTCCATCAGGACTCCAGAGGCAAGCTATTTATGGAAGTGGATGCCACTCCTTCTTCCAAGCTTGTTCTAATCGGGGCGCTCCACCAAACACTGTCCACCATGGGGAACCATTATCGCATTTGACACATCAGTGTCACCGCGTCAGAGCAGCCACGCAAAATAAAGGCTATTAACGAGACTTCCTCCAATTCTTATGCCACATTCTTCTTCATGGAATCCAGGTTCTCAAATATTTGCTCAGCATGCAGATTAAAAAGGTAGGGAAAAAAAGATACAACCCTGATGCACATCTTTCCTCATTTTATCAATACAGTGTTCCCTTGCTCAGTTCACAGAATAGTCTCTTGTTCTAGCTTTTATATGAGCACAATCAAGTGCTCTGGGAGTCCCATTCTTCTCAAATTTAACCATCATTTCTTATGATCTACACAATTAAATGCCTTTGCATAGTCAATCAAGCACAAACAGACGTTCTTCTGGTATTCCTTACTTTCAGCCAGGATCCATCTGACATCAGCAATGATCCCCCTGATGCTACAGCTTCTAAACACAGCTTGAATGTGTGGCAATCTTTAATGGGTAACAGTGATCTTTTGGGTGAACAGCCCCTTTAAAGGGTAACTGTTCTTGTGGACTTTTGATTTGCAGCTGCTTCATAGCTGACCTTCTACCTATGAAGGTTTTCAGTGGCAATTAATCACACATGAACTATGTTAGATTGGTTATTCACATTTTGGATCCTACAGATCCTGCTTGTAGGTCAATGGTTACAATTCTTGAGTAATACGAAATCATGAGATTTTGGAATTGGAACTTATACCTGATGCTCCAGCAGGTTTTCAGAGGCTGTAAATCACATGGCAGGAGATTGCTCACCTTTCTTCCACAGCAGCTGGTGGATTTGAACCACCTGCCTTTGGGTTGGCAGTGCAGCTCCTTAACCACTAGACCACGAGAACTCTCCTCCAAGACTTATTGCTGTGTTGCATACCACTGCGTCTGAACTGACCCATGACCTTCCAGTGGGTTTTCAAAGGCAATGATTGCCCATTTTTCTCCTGTGGAGCAACTCGCAGAATCAAACTGCGTGCCTTCAGGACTGCAGAGCAGATTTTACCATGAGGCTTATTTTTGGGTGTGTGTTGTGTATGATAACTAGCCAGGGGGGAGGACCCAACCACATTCATTCAGGTCAAGTTTAGCCCTGAATGTCAGCTGAGTTGTGTGGTAGGACTTAGGATAACTTTCTGAACAAAGGTTGCTTGAATGCCTCTATCCACTTAAAGTTAGGGTCTCTGGAGGTGCAGTGGGTAAAGTATTGGACTACTGACCAAGAGTTTGTTGGTGTGAACCCACCAGCTGCTCCTCAGGGAAAATATGAGGTAATGTGTGTGTGTTCACAAACATTTACAGTCTCAAAAAACCTACAAAGCATTTCTACTCTATCATATAGGGTCATTATAAGTTAGAATCAAGTTGACGGTACTGGGTTTGTGGAGGTGTGTGAGGGGAAGGTTTGTTTTCTTTTGGTTCTGGAAGCAAGTAAATTGCTTTAGCCAATGAAATATGATGAGAAGTGACATACTTCACTTGTGAGCCAAATAGGTACTTTGAGAGCAAATGTACTCCTATTTTCCTCCAGACTTCAGCAATGTAGATGGGAACTGTTTTAAGAGCTTGAGTTTTAATTTATGCAGAGTCTGTAGTGAGAATGATGCCTGCATGACTTTTGTTCTTTGAAATAAGAAAAATGCGAGAGCTATTTGTTCCCACAGCATACCTTAGTTTATACTGACTAAAACAGATTGTTTCCTGAGATTCTAGAATTCTGTATTGTTTGAAGTTTGCATATAGACTATTAAATACTGTAAAATGAAATTATTGCTCACTAAATTTGTCACAACTAGGTAGCTGGTGAAACTGTCAATCAGTGCCTACTACATGAACAATCTCTCAATTCTATCACTCGAGCTCTTAAAAACATCTAAAGTCAGTTATCAAAATACTTGTGCACTTTTCCTAACCTGACAGTACTCAGCAAAGTCTGAAAATACTTGTAGTTCAAGATTTTCGTTTTCAGTTCTGTCTTTTGACTGAGATGATAGAAAACATGTGTGTTTTTTTTTTCTTCCAACAGTGTCCAAGCTTTGAATTCAAAGGATTACACAATGTCTGGATTAAACTGTCAGCTTGTACAAGTTGGAGTTAAAGAAAAGTGTTGTTCCAGCTTTTAAAAAGTATAGTTCCTCTAATGTTGATCCTGAAAAATTGTATGAGGTAATATGGAAGAAGGAGAACATAGACTAGAAGTGTCACAATTACTAGGAACAAAACTACTATGGAACTCTGTTGGCTTAAAAGTAAGGAGTTACAATGCCAACCTATAGGACTGAGGTTCAAAGCCACCAGCTGTTCCGTGGGAGAGAGATGACCAATCTCCTCCCACGCAATTAACTGCCTCTGAAAACCCACTGGAGGGTTAACTATGAGTCAGATCTGACCTGATGGTACATCACAACAAGAACTACTAGGAACAAGAACATACAAGTAATATTTGGCAAAGGAGTTATAAAAATGACAAATTTTAGATTTCACCAAATAAATAGAATATGCCTTATAAGAATGAAATACCTATATAACTCTTTCCAAACAATTGGGAATGCTAGGTAATGTTAAAAAATATGGTGGTTGTTGTTGCTGATGTTATTATGTGCCCTCAAGTCTAGTACAACTCATAATCCTCTTATGCACAACAAATCTGAGCCTTGCCCTTTCCTGTGCCATCTTCATCATCTCTGATATAGTTGAGCTCATTGTTACAGCCTCTGTGTCAATTCAGTTTGTTGACGGTCTTCTTCTCAAGGACCTTTCTAACCACATGCGCATAGTAGTAAGATGAAGTTTCACCATCCTTCCTTCTAAAGAGCACTCTGGTTGCACCTTCTCTAAAACATACACGTTTTTTCTCTTGGCAATCTATGAGATATTAAGTACTCATCTCCAACGCAGCAATCCAAAGGTGTCCATTCTTCTCCTGTCACTGTTATTCAGTATCAACTTTCAGATGCCTAACAGGTGATTTAAAACACCTTGGCTTGAATCAGGTACAACTTAGTCTTTAAACTAGCCTCATTGCTCTTCAGAACTTTGGAGAATATTTGACAGCAGATTTTCGCTACTGTAACATGCCTTCTGATCTCCTGATTGCTACCAAAGATGTTTATTTCAAGTCCAAGTAAATAAAATCGTTGGAAACTTGAATCATTTCTCCAGGCTGCTTTTTACTGGCCCAGTAGTGAAGATTTCTGCGTTTTTGATGTTAAGATGTAATCCATATTTAAGGCTGCAGTCTGTATCATCTCAAGTCCTCTTCACTTTCAACAAGTAAGGTTGTGTCATCTGCATAATGTAGGTTGTTGATAAGTCTTCCTCCCATCCTGATTCTTCCTCATAAAATTAAGCTTCTCAAATAATTTGCTCGTCATACAGACTAAACAGTGAAATAATATAGCCCTGATGCACACCTTTTTTTAATGTTAAATCATGCAGTGGTGGCCTACTCTGCACAATAGCCTCTTGATCTACCTATAGATTTCACATGAGCACAATTAAGTATTCTTGGATTTAGATTCTACTCACTGTTAACCGTAACGTGTTATGATACACATAGTCAAACACCTTTGTATAGTAAATAAAATACAGACAGACATCTTTCTGGCATTCTCTGCCCTCAGCCAAGATCCATCTAACATCAGCTATGATATCCCTGGTGCCACAGCCTATTCTGAATCCAGCTTAATCTTTTGACAGTTCCGTCAATGTATTGTTCCAACTGTTTGTGGATAATCTTCACAATATTTTACTTGTGTGTGATATTAACGATATTGTTTCATAATTTCTACATGCTCTTCAATAACCTTTCTTGGGAATGGAAACATGTGGATCTCTTCCAGTCAGTTGACCAGGTGGCTTTGTGGTAAGGATTTTGCTGCCAAAGCAAAGGTAAGTGGTTGGAATCCACCAGCTGCTCCAGAGGAGAAAGGTGGGCAATCTCTTCTCATGAAATTAACTGATTCTGAAAACCCACTGGAGGGTGAGCTGTGAGTCTGCTGCAACTTGATAGTATACAATAACAACAACAACATTAAATCTGTATGCTGAGCATACAATCTGAGAAGCTGGAATATACAAGAAAACTTTGACATCAAAATGAAAGAACATTTATCAACAACTATATGCAGCTGATACAACCTTACAGAAAGCTAAGATAATCTGAAGCACTTACTGAAGTGTATAGCCTTCAAAATGGATTGTTCTTCAACATGAAGTGTTGCTGAATGTTGGGGAGGAAGGGAGGGCCTCTGGCCAGGACAGATCGCCTAAGCTCCAGGTAAGTGCAAGCCTCCCAACGGCCTTTTTACAGGGTAGAGAAAGCTCCCCTGTGTTTGGCTGTACCAGCTCGAGAAAGCTCGACACCTGGGAAGACTGCCTCATCTATTGAGCTGGGAGTGGTCCGCAGGAGGCGGAGGTTCTCCTAACCAATCCACGTGTCCTATGTCTGCAAGCCCACCCTATCCGGTCTGCCTGTTTACATACTGGCATATAAATGCGCTGCAGATCCCAATATAATTGACCTGGATTGACTCCCTGATCCTCTCCCAGAGTAGTGTAATCCCCTCCTGTGCAATTAACTGTCTCTGAAAACCCGTTGGACGGTCAGCTGTGAGTCAGTTTCTACTCCATTGCACTCAACAACAACAGTGCTTCTATAACCATGTTGTATAAATTTTTAAAAATCAGCAAAACTGGTCGTCTAAAAACAGAAAAAAATTAAATCTCTTTATCATACATACAATGCCTGTTTTCAAGTGGTAATCTGATCTTTGGAACCTAATCATGTCAGTAGGTGAGGTATGGGTGTATATGAAACATTTTTTGGGGGGGGATATTGCATAAAAAATTTCCCCATCACAACTCTATTCTTCATCACCAAGGTCTTGTGATTTCTCTGTTGTTTCCTTTAGTGTTTCCACCCACAGCAGTTAAATTCAAATCATAGTGACCCCCCTAGTATAGTCTTGATGAGAGGAGAAAATGGCTCAGCCTTCTCCCATAGCCTGCTGGTAGACTTGAACTGTTGATCTTCTGGTTAGCACCCCAACATACAGTGCACTATGCTACCAGGGCTCTCTTTAGGGTTTGGGGCATGATTTCTTTCCTTCTTTGCTCAAGTACTTTTGTCACAGGGGGCTCATGGATTATATAGACACTCACACATTCCTAAATATCTTTGTGTTACTTGGTATATTATTGATATCTCAGCAGGACTCTGATTTTTGAGTTATAGTCAAGCCTACTTAAAACACTTCTAATATTTCCTAAAGGAAGAATAAAAATGAAGTTTCATATCTATATACACCTAATAAAACAACTTATGCTGTTGTTGTTGTGTTATTAAGGAGGCACTGAATGTGTTCTGGTTTTGTAACTCGACAAAAGAACTTCCATAATGGTCTGAAAGATTAAGTTTTCAATAAAATAAAATGTAGTGACACAGACAGGGTCAAGTGTTGACTGGCACAAGGTAGACCTGGTCCCCTGATTCAATGAGGAGGGGCATGATCAGAGGAAGTCCCCCATGGTGCCCTCTGAACATCAGTCTGGGGCAGGAAACCTTTTGCTTTGGCAGCGTTATGTTGGGGTATTGTGGTGCTTTGATCTGTACATGCTTTTGTGTGTGCTTGAAATGAAAGTTTACAAGGAAATTGCATTTTCATTCATGCATTCATATTTATTCCCAATCATTCAATCATTCAATTCCAGATTGTTACTTGTAATACACATAATGCCTGATCATTCATTCCTTTCAGATTCACCTATTCCAATTTAGTATTCATTATTTATCCATTACCTTCTTGCTCTTCCTGTCACTCTGTACCCCTGTTATCATTCTATCTTTATAAAAGTGGTCATACAGATGAACCAGCTAGTCTACTGCTTGGAATACACCCCGAAAAAATGAGAACTGAGGCACAGAGATTAGAACACCAATGTTCATAGCTGCATTATTCACCATAACAAGGACATGGAAACAGCCCAATTGTCCAACCACAAATGAACGGAATGAGAAATAATGATACATTCACACAATGGAATACTATGCAGCACTCAGAAGCAATAACTTTGTAAAGTACTACCTAACTTAGGAGGGACTGGAGAGCAGTATGCTGAGTGAACTAACTCAATCTCCCAAGGATAAATACTGTATCAAACCATCATTGTAGAATGAGTATGAGGACCCAAGGGAGTGGGGGGGGGAGCAGAGGGGTGAGGACGTGGGATGGGGGGGTCTTAATCATAAGGTCACACAATTTGATGGGCGGAGGGAGGAGTGGGTAAAGGAAAGGGGAAAGAGCCAGTGTGAAAAACAAGGTATATGAACTTTGTAAGTAAATCAGCATAAAATGAAAAATAAATATATAAAATAGAAGTGGTCATGTATACTATTTCTCCTTTTGTTACTAAGTTATTTCACTCAGAATAATTTGTTTATCCAGTACTCACTAAGCGTTTCATGGTTCTTCGTTGTTTTTCAGGGCTGTGTAGCATTCCATTGTGTAAATGTACCACAATTTCTTTATCCATTAATTTGGTGTTGGAAAATTGGACTGTTTCCATCTCTTTGCTGTTGTAAATAATGCTGCAAAAAACATGGCTGTGCATATATCAGTTTGTGTTACAGCTCTGCTATTTATTTAGGGTATATTCCCAGCAGTGGAGTAGCTGGATCAAATAATATTTCTATTTTCAATTTTTCAAGGAAACACAAGATTGCCTTCCCTAATGGTTCTAGCATCTGCACATTCTTTTAAAGGGCCTTTGTATTGCAAGTAAGAAATACTATGGCAATCTGATCGTTTTTCTGTTTCAGGCTTTTATTCTTTCTGCATTGACATTTTCCAAGAGTTTCTCTTTATCCTTGGAGGAATAGGCAAACTATGGCCAACACAACTTAATTTTGCTCAGTCTGTAAGCTAGAAATGCTTTCTCCATGATTGACAAAAACAAATAACAAGTAACAGACTCTTTTTGTGGCCTAGAAGGTTTAAAATATTACTCTACTATCCTTTATAGAGAAAATATATATATATACTTATCATTTAAGTATAGGAACATTACCAGAAAGTGTCAAGATATATGTATTTTCCAACAGTGTAAACTTAGCTTCATTCACATCTTTCAATCCGTAGACTCCATTGTTTCTGAAGCTCATTCATAAATTTTTTATTATTTAATGTTTTGGAGCCCAAATTGTTAAGAACCATTCTATAACATTCATAAGCCATTTTGTGCATATTATTGTTGTTGAATACCAGCAAGTCAGAACTGACCCATAGCTGACCCTCCAATGGGTTCTTAGAAGCAGTTAATTGCATCCTTCTTGCACAAAGCAGCTGGCAGATTTGAACTGTGTGCGTTCAGGATGGTGGTGCAGGTTCTTATCACTAGCCACCAGAGCTCCCTTATTTTGTACTTGAAAGATCTATATAGTAAAGTGAACAACTGGGTTTGAATGTGTGTTTACTATCTTTTGATGTTTTCTCTCTTGTGATTATCTAGGATTTCCATCAAAATCACCACTGACCATCATATAGGCACTGAACAAATGAAACATATGCCGTTCACATAGACTAAATCATGAATGATGTTTCCTGGAGTTGCGCAACATAGTGGCCTTGGTGCTTATCACTGTGATTCTCTTTACTCAAACAGACAGACAAATAAACTCACCAAAATATAAATATCAAAAAAGGAGTACATGTCATTTAATGGCTTCAGTTGTGACTGCATATTACTATCATCTGGAATTTGCTTAAAAATACCTAGAGTTTCACACCTTTAGATATTTTATTGTTCTAGGTTGGATTCCCAGCGTAGATAAAATATCAACATCAAGAAAACAACAATTCAAGGGAGCTCTGGTGGCCTAGTGGCAAGATGCTGCACTGCAATCCCAGAGGTACGTGGTTCAAATCCACCAGATACTCTGCTGGAGAAGGAGGGGGTAATCTCCTCCTGTACCAGTCTGATCTGATTTGACGGTACACATAAAAATAATACAATAGAAAGAAAACAACAATCTTCACCATTGAACAAATAGGCAACATCATGATAGATGAAGAAGAGATTGAAATTTTCAACAATTTCATTTTACTTGGATCCACAGTCAACACTCACGGTAGCAGCAGTCAAGAAATCAAAACATGTGTTGCATTGGGAAAATCTGCTGTCAAAGATTTCTCCAAAGTGCTAAAGAGCAACAATATCACTTTAAAGACTAAGATGTATGTGCCTGATCCAAGCCAAAAAGTCTTTTCAATTACTTCATATGGACCTGAAAGTTGCACAATGAATAAAGATAACAGAAGAAGAATCAGTGCCTTTGATTTGTGATGTTATTAAAGAGAATTGGATTGCCAAAGTGCAACCAGGGTGCTACTTAGAGGCAAGGATGGTAAAACTTCATCTCATATCCTGGCAAGTTATCAGGAAGCAATAGTCCTTAGAAAAAGACATGCTGGCAAAAGTAGAAGGTCTGCAATGAGAGGCAGGCCTCAGTGAGATAGGTTAATGGACACAGTGACGGAGACAATGGGCTGGGGTATGGTGGAGACTGTGATGATAGCACAGGAGAGGGCAAGGTTTTCACCTCTTATTCATAGAATTGCTATGAGTTGTAGCCAAACCAGTGGCAACTGACAACAACCAGATTACTTTAATGGGAAGCCAGGGTTGAGAATCACAGATCCATTGTTTTCATGATTTTAGCAATGTCATTCACTGTATGGCTGATACAAATGCCTATGCAAAAATGGGCCTTAAAATACTTTCCTTCCAAAAGGTTTTGGTGAATAATATGTTTCATAGAATTTATTCTGACTGGAAACTTAGTTTTAAACAGGCGGGGAAACCAAAAGCGAGCAAAGAAGCTTTTATTGGGAGCTCTTGGGCTCATGAGCGAGATTCATTGTCCTGGGCCAGAGAGGAGCAGGAGAGGTCAGAGAAGTCACACGTGGGCTGGGGATGAATCAGCTTTTAATGACTTGGTGGGAAGTGGCTGTCTCTCGGCAGAGGAAGTGGTCGTGTAGCTCGCTGAGGGGCTGCTGGCACTCGCTGCTGATGCTGTGGGGCAGGAACTGGCTGTTGTGAGCAAGGTAGGTTGTGCCATCAGATGGTGAAGCAGGTTGGAGTATCAGATGGCTTGTGAAATCTGCTTTGCAGCTTCTGTTTCCTTGAGGCCATGCCACGGGATTCATGAGTCAGCCCTACAGGCCTATCACCCCAACGCTTTTGGTTATATAGGGCTGACGTATTCTCTCTGGCTGCTTCCTACTGAGAGGGGTCATCATGGGGATGGGCGAGAAAGGCTGGAGATGGCTCGCCGTGCAGCTGGGCATAAGGATGGAGTAACATCTGGTTAACTACAACATTAGAAATTTCATGGATACGTGCTTGCCAAAATTTTAGTAGGCAAGGTGCAACTAATAGAATTAAACAGATTATCAATAATGGACTTATAATTGGAGCTAGTCAAGTCTAATGATGATTGCCACCACCCTGGTTGTGTCCTGAGGACTGTCCAGGTTAGTTGTAGTGCTGAGTGGGTGTCGGGGTCAGTCCAAGTGAAGGCAAACAAGACGTAGGTGTCAGGATATAAAGGAATGGTAAATAAGGCATCCCTAAGATCAAGGACAGTGAAATGTGTGGTTTCATGAGGTATATGAGAAAGTAAGGTGTAGAGGGTAGCAACTACTGGGTGAATGGGCAGAATAGCCTAAAGGTGTAGGTCTTGGACAACCCTATAAGCACCTGAGGGTTTATGTATTGGCAAGATGGGTATATTACATGGGGAACTGGTAGGCCTTGACTGAGAAGCCTGGTAATAACAGGGTGGATTCCATGATGATGAGATTCTGAGATAGGAAACTGAGGGTGTGACAGAAATTAAGTAAAATCTTTAAAAGAGATACAAACAGGTGGGTGGTGGGAGGCTACTACTGGCTTTGAGGTATCCCAGACTACAGAATTAACAATATTAGCAGGTAAAGGGTGGTCAGAAGTAGAAGATGTTGATAAGTGAGAAATTAGTGGGAGAAGAAGGAGGGAAGACCCTGGAAATATAGAAATAGTGGCATGGAGATTTGGGGGAATATCTCTACCTAATGGGGGACACAGCAGGAAGCCACAAATAAAAATGAGTATGAGAAAGGGATTTTATCTAACACATGGCAAGGGAGGAACCTTGCATGGGTAAGTAGGCTTTCTATCAATTTCCATGAGCACAACCTGGGAAAGAGTTGTGGCTCCTGAGAAGGTGGGGAAGACTGAGAAGGTAGCCCCTCTGTCTATTAAAAATGAAACAGACTTACCTGCTACTTTTATAGTCATCCTGGGCTTGCTGAAAGTAATAGAGATTCTTGATTCCGGGCAGCCTCAGTCATCATCCAGTAGGCCGAGGAGCTCAAGAGGTGGGACCTCCTGGTGGCCATCAGCTTGTTCTCACCATTGAGGTGCAGAGGATGAACTTGACACCAGGGGGCAATCGCTTCACTAATGGCCTGGTTGCTTGCAGATTGGGCAAGGTTTTGTTTGTGGCTGGGAGCTTTGGCATTGTTGTGGCCAATGACCTTCCAGGCCACACTTAAAGTATGGGCTCAGCAGAGTAGATTTTGGAGGGAGGTCCCACTGAAGCCCCTTTTTACCTTGTGGTACCAGTCAGAGAGTGGCTACAATGGCTTGAATCTGGAGAGCTACTTTTGATGCATCTGAGCCTGTTTTATTGTTTTAGCTCTGTCCTCCCTGGATTTAAAAACTTTAAAAGTCATGTTTACCAAATCGTGAATGGGTGTTTGTGGTCCATCCTCAGCTTTTTTGAGGTTTTTTTCCCTATGTCAGGTGCAGATTGTGTTATGAAATGGGTGGCTAAAACTGTAGACCCTGGTGCAACTGAAGGGTCTAGGTGGATGTACTGGGCTAGAGCTTGTTATTCTATTTAAGAAGACTGCTGGATTTTCATTTGGTTCTTGTGTTATTTCTCAGAGTTTGTTATAATTAAAGATTTTCTGTGTGGCACCTTGCATGCCTGCTAAGAGACACTGAATCATATGTTCGGACCTGCCCCTACCATGTTGATAGTCCCAGTGGGGCTCTGCATCTGGGACGGCTACTGCACCTACAGGCATTGTCTGATCTGTGAGGTGTATATGGTCTGTGCATATGTGGGTAGCTACTAAAATGCAGTCTTTTTCATAAGGTGTGAAGGTAGAGGTAAGGATAATGTGGAGATCATGCCAGATAAGATCACAAGCTTTTGTTAGGTAGTGCAATTTTTTATGGTAAAGAGTGGGGTTAGAAGAAAAGGAACCAAGACATTTTTCAGTAGCAGACAAATCAGACAGAGAGTAGAGAACATGGACACGAACAACTCCTTCGGTGCCTGCAACTTCCCATAGGGGGCAGAGTAACTCAGAAAATGGGGAAATGAATAACACTTAGATGACGGGTCATGAGAACGTGTGGGAGAGCTAACAAGAGAAAAGAGAGAGGGTACTGCAGTGGAAGGAGAAGATTTCTGGTATGGAGGGGGTTGGGGATGAGACGGAGGCATAATGGAAGCAATTAATCATATGGGGGGAGGCTAACACTTCAGGAGGATCTGGGTCAGAGGGGATAGGGTCAGAGGTCAGAGCATCAATAGGAGGAGAAGAAAGTTTTGGATTTTTCCTAGCGAGAAACACATATGCAGTGGAACAGAGTGAACAGAGGTCTGGGTGAGAGGGAAGGAGTCAAAAGGTCTGGATATAGTGATGTCTGAGTCTTTGCCTAACCTGTGACAATAGTTTTCTAAGGCCATCAGGATACCAGCGTCTAAAGAGTCATCAGAGGGCCAATGGAGGTGGTTACTGAGAAGGTACTGAGGCTAAGACACAGAGCAGAAAAACATCAATTTCTTTTTCTTTATGTCTAAGCAATTTTTTACTTCACGTCAATTAGAAAGTAAACAGTCTAGTGGCAATTTAGGGTCAAATTTAGACACTTGCAATCCCATCATCCATCCTGTCTCTGAGCAGTGTATAGAGGGATGTTGGCATCCCAACAATCAGTCCACACAAAGAAGGAAAGATGGAGGGCCAGCAAGACAGCTGGGGTATACCCACAAATAACGAGGCAGGGCTAGACCTGGTCTAGCAGAAACAGGAATCCCTGAAGCAGCCGCAATTGTGGACAGGGAGCCTGGAGACAGAGCAGGGTGGAAAGGGAAACACTGTACTTATGGCTGGTAGAAGCCTAGACTCCAGAGGGTCCCAGTCTGAGGTGAAGGAACAGCCCAAGGGGAACATGATCCACCTAGCTTTGGTGCCAGGTGTTTTGTAAAACAGGTGAGGGAACCAAAAGTAAGCAAAGAAGCTTTTATTGGGGGCTCTCAGGCTCTTGAGTGAGGTTCACTGTCCTGGGCTGGAGAGGGGCAGAAGGAGTCAGAGAAGTATCACTTGGGCTGGGGATGAATTGGCTTTTAACTACTCTGTGGGAAGGGGCCATCTCTTGGCAGAGAAAGAGGTTGTGTAACTCTCTGATTGGCTGCGGCTCCTGGCACTCACAGTTGACATTGTGGGAAGGGAACTGGCTGTTGTGAGCAAGGTAGGTTGTGGTATCAGACACCGAGGTAGGTTGGAGCATCAGATGGCTTGTAAAATCTTCTTTGCAGCTTCCCTTTTCTTGAGGCTGTGTCACAGGATTTATGAGTTGGCCCTGGAGGCCTATCACATACTATGACACCCATGTGCACAAATAAACTAAGTAATGCTATTGTCTATTTTTCCATATTAAATTTCAATAGTTCTATCATTATTTCTCCATATTTTTAGGACTATAGGCTTATCACAATTATCATATATTCTGGGAAGTTTTTCTTGCTCAAACTACTCCCTACAAATAGATGCAAACAATTTTTACTAGTCAAAATAGTACTGTAGGCAAATATCAACGACTAAGATCCAAAGCTTGATATGAATTATTAAGTATCACATATTCTTAAGTGCCACTCCTTGGAAGCAAGGATTTTTAAGCTCAAGTGGTGTAGCTGTTCAACTGATTTCTAGAGCATTGTCTTCAGATCAAGAACCTATCAATGTCTCAAAGAAAGCAAGCTGTCCCACACCATACACAAACGCAAAGCAAGATGTCACCCCCAATATGTGACACAGTAACAGTGGATTTCCTGAAGCCAGAAAGTCTGATGGAACTTTCTGACACAGAATTTAAAAGAACAATGATTGGATATTTTCAATGGGTAGAAGACAAACCTGAAGAATTACAGGACACTGCAAGCAAAAACCAGGAGAAGATTAAAAAAAAAAATCTAAAACAATGCAGATAAAACAAACAAGGCATTAGCAGCACTGGAAAAACAAGAAACTGTGATCCAATATAATGAGGTCCAAAGTTTCAGATGCTGTCAACATGATGAAGGGACACATAAGTAATGGTGAGCATATAGAACACAGAACCAGTGAAATAGAAGACAGAATTGTCACCACTGATCTGCTAGAGCAAAAAGCAGAGTCAAAAAGAAAGGAAAAAGAAGAAAACCTAAGAATAATGTGGGAAACCATCAAGAGATATAACATGTGCATCATTGGAATTCCAGAGCAGGAAGAAGCAAGTAAAGGCACCTAAAAAGTTGTCGAAGAATTACTAGATTAGAACTTCCCACGCATAATAAAGAATGAGTTGTCGTTGTTGTTATGTGCCATATTGTTGTTATGTGTTATGTGCTTGCGACTCATAGTGACCCTATGTACAACAGCGCTAAACTCTGCTCTGTCCTGTGCCAATCACACTGTCTCTGACACTCACATCCCGATTATCCCAGTCACTGAATCAATCCACCTCATAGAGGGCCTGCCTCTCCTGCGCTGTCCCTCCACCCTCCCAAGCATGATGTCCCTCTCCAAGGACCGGTCTCTCCTCACAACATGTCCAAAGTATGTTAGACGGAGCCTCAGAATCCTTGCCTCCAAGGAGCCACCTGATTTAACCCTTTCCAGGATGAGTTTGTTTGTTTTCCTAGCAGTCCATGGTATTCTCAATACTCTTCTCCAACACCTAAGCTCAAAGGCATCAGTTCTCCTTCTATCCTCCTTGGTCATTGTCCAAGTCTCTGATGCATAATAAGTGATTGCAAAGAACATGGCCTGTATTAGACGCACCTTAGTCTCCAGAGAGACACCATTGCTCTTCAGTACTTTGGAGAGGTCCCTAACAGCAGATTTTTCCATGGCAATACCCCTTTTAATTTCCTGACTACTGGTGCCAAGACTGTTGACTGTGGAGCCAAGCAAACTAAAGCTGTGAACAATCTCAATCTCTTCACCATCCATCCTGATGCTGCCAATTGGTCCAGTGGTGAGAATCTTTGTCTTCTTGACATTGAGCCTCAGTCCATATTGGAGGCTGCAGTCCTTGACCCTCTGTAGCAAGTACTTCAGGTCCTCTTGAGTTTCAGCAAGCAGGGTTGTGTCATCTGCATAATGCAGAATGTTGATAGATTTTCCACCAATCAGTATTCTCTAATTCTATCAATTAATAAGCAATGAAATACTTCATTATCTCATCCTATGATTTAAATCCATTTTCTTACTGTCACATTTTATCCTCTCTTCTCACTCATAGATGTGTCAATGAATAGTGAAATTGGTTAATTAAATAAAACATTGGAGAAAAAGAGACAATGGGACCACCATCCACCAACAGAATAATAAAGTCACCTTTTCAAACAGTTTTATTAATGACAGTGTTTCATTTTCTCACTGCTTCTAGCTTAGAGAAAGAATCTTCAATTAAATGGTATCATTCTTTTTAACCCTCCCTCTCAGTTACACACTCTTTGTTATTGTGCACAAACACCAACTTCAAAAACAATCTTAATCTTTTGCTTCTGTGAATTTTAAGAATGAAATGTATGTTGTTGTAACATACCTGATGGTTCCACCCTAATGTCTCTGAAAGCCAAAATAAGTAGCATACTTGCTTCTTTTCTTATAGTAAGTAAAGAACAGAAGAACATTGACTATCTTAAATGAGTCTTAGACAATTCAATTACAAATTGGACAGAGGGCATAAAAAGACACTTCACCAAAGAAGATATTCATATGGCCAATAAATACATGAAAAAATGCTCCAGATCATTACCTAATAGAGAGATGCATGCCAAATCAATGAGCTATCATCTCACCTCAGCAACAACAAGAAAGTTCAATAAGACAACAAATAACAAATGCTGCTAGAGGTGTTGGGAAATTGGAACTCCCATACACTACTGGGGAAAATATAAAATGGTGCAACTACTATGGAAAGCAGGTTAGTGCTTTCACAGAAACTAGAAAATGAAAACACCATTTGATCTAGCATTACTACTAAGTATGAATCATAAAAAACCCAAAAGCTTTAGCACAAACAGATATATGCACACCATGATCATAGTAGCACTGTTTACAATATCAAAGAGATGGAAACAACCCAAGTGTCCTCAATGGACAAATGGATTAAAAAAAACTATGGTACATTCACACAATGGAGTATCAGGCAACAATAGAAAAACTAATAAAGAATTATCAACACACTGTATAACATGGATTAATCTAGAAGAAATTATGCTGAGTGAAACAAGTCAATCACAAAGGACAAATATTGAATATAACCATTATTATGTAAAGCTAAAGAAAAGTAGTAGTAGTTGTTGTTGTTGTTAAGTGCCATTGAGTCACAGGCGACTCATAGCGACCCTATGAAAGAGAGTCCTCGACGCTTGGGTGCCTTTCATCCTCTCTCCAGGTTCATAGGATTTCCCGAGGCAAGCTATTATGGAAGTGGATGCCACTCCTCCTTCCAAGCTTGTTTTACTCGGGGAGCTCCACCCCATTCTCTGTCCGCATTGGGTAGCCAGCCATTAACGCATTTGACATAGCAGTGTCACAGTGTTCAGCCTCACAGCAACCAAAAGTGACCGTGGTACGGCAACTTGTACACCAGGGCTATACGACCTAGAGGGATATCTGAACAAAAACAATGAAAGACAGGCCCGAGGGCCGCAGATTAAAAGTCACCCACCTTTGTCTTGGTAGCATCGCTTTCTGTCCACTGGGCCAGCTGATCTCTCTCTGATATTATTGTTGTTAAGTGCCATCGAGTCACAGGCAACTCCAGCGACCCTATGAAGGAGAGTCCTTGACGCTTGGGTGCCTTTCATAAAGAAAAGTATATATACAGACTTATTCTTGCACAGGAAGGGAGGGAGAACAGAGTATTAGTAAATAGATAATGGGCACATATTAAGATGGATGAAGTGAAAAGCAATATACAGGAAGGGGATGATCTGCACAATATCACTAAAGAAAAAGACACAGAGAAGTATAAAAGGATTAATGGAAATTAGAGTTCTAGGGAGAACGTGTGAAAAATACAATTACATTGTGGGAAAAGAAAATAATGTTACAGAATAAAATATGCATGAATGGTTGAATGAAAATTTAATTTGCTTTTTAAACCTTCACCCACACACCAGTAAAACAAAACATGAAATAAATTAACAACATACAGAGAGAGAGAGAATGAAGGATGGGCATATTGATACGTGATAACACAAGTATAGAAAAATGTTGGTATTAGAACTTAGTGGTCACTAAATGAAAGATTGGAGCTTTGAATCTACGTAGAGGCATGCTGGAAAAAAAGCTTGGTGATATACTTCCAAAAAGTCAGCCATGCAAAACCTTGTTGAGCACAGTTGTACTCTGATACACACAGGGTCATCATATGTTGCTAGTCAACTCAATGATATCTGGTAAAACATAGAGGGCTACAGAAAATTATGTCCAGCTCTAACAATCTAAAGCAAACAGTCAACACAAAAAATTGCTAAGTCACCTTAAAATACTCAACCAGATCAGAAAAATGTTAAATGTCTGTGGAGTATAAACATATTTCTTTTGAAAGAAAAGAAAACAGTAATAACAAATGCAGATCAGATTTTGGAAATAATCCCATCTATAGCACCAAATTTTCAGGTAACAGGCTCAAAGGCTGTAAATCCCATGACGGGAGATTGCCCAGCTTTCTCCCACAGAGAAATAAATAGGCTTCCAAATATAGCCAGAAATACACAACCAAGGGAGGATGAAATCTATGAAAGGGGTCTTCTAAAATTTAAGCCCCGGTGTGCTTCCAAACTTCTTCCCAATACGGTAAAAAGAAAAACTACAGACTGAGAAAAATGTTTGACAATGTCATCCCAGATCAGGGTCTCATAACAAAAGTTTACAGAATACTCCTGGGTCTCCAGAAGAAAAAGACTGATAATCTAATAACAAAATGGACACAAGACATGGAAAGACTTTTCACAGAGGAAAAAATTTGGATGTCCAACAGACATATAAAGAAATGTTAAAAATCGCTGGCAAGCACAGAGATGCAAATCAAAACCACAATGAGATACCATCTCATCCAAGTAGCAGTAGCAAGGTTTAATAGGACATCAATAGGACCTCTCATGCACTGCTGGTGGGACTGTCAAATGGTATAACCTTTCTGGAAGGCAGTTTGGTGTTTCCTCAAAAAGCTGAACATAGGAATCCCATATGACCTAGCTATTCCAGTGCTAGGAATACACTCCAAGGAAATCAGAACAGAGACATGAACAGAGATGTATATATCTATGATCATAGCCACATTATTCACAATAGCAAGAAAATGGAAGCAGCTCAAATGTCTGCCAACAGATGAATGGACTAAGAAATTGTGGTGTATTTGCACTAAGGAGCAAAGATATTGTAAAATACTATATAACATTGAAGAGTCTAGAATGCATTACGCAGAGCAAAGTAACTCAGTCCTATAAGGACAAATACTGCATAAGATCATAATTATAAAAACAGAAGGATATCTGAGTAAGATGTGTGTGTGTGTGTATTCAAAAGGGTAAGGGGAAAGGGAGAAGAAGATGGGCAAAGGAGAGGAGAGGGAGAGAAGTCACTAGGATAGCAGAGGTTAGTGGGTGAATGGGGAGATGAAGAAACAAGAAAGATTCAATGGGGATTTAAAAGATGTGGTCATTGGGAGAAAGCCTAAAACTATAGCATTCATAAGAAACAAACTGGGATCAAGCTTAGAAGCACTAGTCCAAGGTATAAAGAGACTGCCAAATACAATCAGAAATGCACAATCTAAAAAGGATAAAATTGAAGCATGAGACCTTCTAAAGAGTAAACCTCTGTGCACATCAAAACCTTTTTCCAACAGGGTGAAGAGAAAACCTACAGATTGGAAACAAACATTTGAAAATACCATCTCAGACAAGAGTCTTTTAACAAAAGTTTACAGAATACTCCTGGGCCTCCACAAGAAAAAGATTGATTAAAAAAAAAATAACAGGGCATCAAGTAATAAATGTTGGAGAGGATGTGGCGAGAAAGGAACTCTTATACATTGTTGGTGAGATTATAAAATGGTACAACCATTGTGGAAGGCAGTTTGGATCTTCCTCAAAAAGCTGAGCATAGAAATTCCATAAGATCCAGCTATTCTGCTACTTGGACTACACCCTGAGAAAATGAGAACTGATGCACAAACTGAGATTTGTACACCAATCTTCATAGAAGCATTATTCACCATCGCAAGAACATGGAAACAGAACAAATGTCCAACCACAAACAAATGGATTGAGATATTGTGGTACATTCACACAAAGGAATACTATGCAGCACGCAGGAACAATAACTTTGTAAATGATTACCTAACTTAGGAGGGACTGGAGAGCATTACACTCAGTCCCATAAGGATAAATACTGTATAAAACCATTATTGTGGAATGAGTATAAGGATTCAGGAGGGGTAGGAGAGGTTGGAAGCAGAGGAATGTGGATGTGAGGTGGGGGGGTATTAATTACTAGGTTGCACAATTTGATGGGGTGATGAGGGAAATTGAAAGAATTTGTTTTCATTTATATTCTAGTTTTGTAAATAAACTAGTAGAGAAAACAAACAAACAAAAAAATCAACACATTGGCTTACAAGATACCCAAAAAAGATGTGGTCATGATAGGCATGGATCAGTAGTAATTAATGGTATAAGATGCAATGTATATGAAAGATTTTACAAAGCACAATGCACATGAATGAAACCCAATGTAAATGAAAAATTGTATAAAAACCAAGGAATATGAATTAAATAAAATTTATAACAATGATTGTATACAAACAAAAATATGAGAAGAGGAAAAAAGAATAGAGGAAAGAGAATTCTAGAATGAGCATACAAGGATGAGGATTAAACGTTCCCTTTTGACCATGATCAATTTAAGGTAAGTTCTCCAAGAAGAGGTGGCATGTAGGCAGATGAAATTAAAAGTGTTCCTTGAGAAGAGCTCAAGATTTAAAAAAAAAAAAAATTAGCGGATGTTCAACATATAGATAAAATGTATGAATGAGGTAAAAGAATACTGGGAGAGTCATGGAAATGGAGCAAAGAACGAAATACTGGGGCATCTCAAAATTTAACAATTAAAAGAAGAAGAAGCCATAAAGTTCACACAGAAGCATTGCGGTGGGAGAAAAGTTAGATGCAATAATCCAAAAGTCAGGAGGAGTTGTTTTGAGGGCTTATTCAAAGTCATTGAATCGGGCTGAGAGGTCGAGTGAGTCAAGCAAGAATTAATCAACTGATTCAGCACCAGGATGACGACTTTGGGTGGGTGGCCTTGACTAGAGGGGTGTCTTGGGTAGCAGATAAGAGAGAGATAAGAAGCAAGGGCAGAATAAAATCATGCTCACAAGTGTGGACAGACAGCGCAGGAGAGGAAGACCCTGGATGAGATGGATTAATACAGTGACTGGGGTAATAGGGGTAGGTGTGTCAGAGTCAATAAGGTTGGCACAAGATAGAGCAGGGTTCAGAGCTGTTGTACAAGGGGTCGCTATGAGTTGCAAGTGACTCAATGGTACATGACAACAACAACAAACATTTGATGCCAGGAATAATCCATGGAGCTCTGGTGGCTTAGTAGGTAACAAGACCATTAACTATAAGGTTGATGGCTCGAATCCACTAGCAATCCCAAAGGAGTGAGATGAGGCAGTCCCTGCCTATAAAGATATACTGCCCAATAGAGGGTCACTGAGAGTCAGAACCTATTGGATGGGAGCAGGTGAGTAGGTAGAATGAGAAATTGACGATGCAGGAGAGGAAGAAGTTGATAAGGGCTACAGTGCATAAGAAGGGATAAAAGACCAAAAAGTAAGTGGAGAAAAGGATCTTTAATAGGAATATTAGTGACCTTTGAAATTGAAATTGGAAAGAAAGTGAAAAATAAGAGTATATAGACAAGTGTGATGGGTGATGATGTGGTGAGAAGATGAGGGAGTTCCCATCTGAATGCTTTAATATATTCAGCAATTGCTAAAAATAATGGTCAAAATTGTAAAGCTTATTAGACAAACTAGAAGTGAATTCATCATAAGAGAAAAAACAGCCTGCTGTAGCTAGAAGAAATAGAACTGTATTTAAGAGAAAGAACAATCGTGCCTAGGCCTCTTCCCACTGGGGGATTCTTCTGTTGATCAGACCTCAAGCTAGATGTATTTCAGCTCATGAAAAGGAAGGACATAGAGCCAGGCAGCCTCTGTCCTCAGAGTCCCTCAGCAGGGAGAGCTCACTGGCAGTGGCAGCAGCAGGCGCACCAGGAAAATCTGCAGAGCCATGCAAATAGAGTGAGAGAGAGAGAGGAACCATTTGCTGGGTAATGAAAAGTTATCTTGCAGATGCAATTTAGAAGATAACCAAACCTCCTCAAAATCAATTGATGAAGAGTTGTTATTTAAAAATCTGACCTTTAAACAATTCCAGATGCCAAAGCAACCAGGGATCTTCTTCAATTAGTAATTAAGGTCTTGCTACAAGAAAGAAATCATTCCTGGATAGCCAGGGAGTCCCCAAGGTGTGGAGTCCAAAACAAGGCCTAGATATACTTGCATGAAAATCTAAGAGCAAACTAGGGAGCTGCATCTCCCTGGGGTTTGATCACTTCTGTATCATTGTAAACATCTTATGTTTAAATGTGTACTTTTTTAAAGCCCCTTTAAAACTATTATTATCTATATACTATATGCTCTCACTAGTAAGAACTGCCATGTTATTTGTTGTTGTTAAGTTCCTACCTAGAAAAATTTAACAGTGGCTATCTAAGGTAGGTTATGTATCATCAAATCAAAATTGACTCACAGCTGACCCTCCAGCAGATTTTCAGAAGCAGTAAATCACACAGGAGGAGACTACCCATCTTTTTCCCATGGAGGAGCTGGTGGATTTGAACCACGCACCTTTGGGTAAGCAGAGAAACTCCTTTACCACTAAGCTATGGGAGCTCCCTTTGAGTTGTGGTGCTGGAGAAGAGCATTGAACATACCAAAGATTGCCCGGAGAACAAACAGGGCTGTCCTGTCTTAGAGGCAAGGATTTTTAAGCTTCATCTTATATACTTTGGGCATGTTGCCAGGAGGAACCAGTTCTCAGAACAGGACATCATGCCTGGGAGAGTCCGTGCAGGAGAGGAAGACACTGAATGAGATGGATTGACACAGTGACTGCGAAAAGGGAGTGTGTCAGAGATGGTAGGCTCAGGATAGGGCAGGGTTCAGGGCTATTGTTCATACATCACATAACAACAACAACAATCCAGGGGTAGGAGGGAGAGGCAAGGGAAAACCTTGGTTTAGGAATCGCTGAGTTTCTATGTACTGTGATGGAAAATTTGGTACATGTTGATGACGGTTGTGCAGTATGGTCAATGTCATGGGTCTTACTGAATTGCATACATAAAGAATGTTGAAATTGCAGATGTGCTGCATATATATTTCACCACAATTTTTTTAAAAAATCACAATAGCCTCTTAAACTGGGAGCTTAGGGAACTATCCTCTCCAGTTGGCAAAAATCTGCCTAACTTATAGTTGGAAGCAGGAGTGGCACCCACCTCCTAAACAACATGCCTCTGGAAACTCTATGAACTTTGAGAAACAACAATAGTTACAGAACAGGTTAGAGGTCTTTTGTTCATAGGGTCGCTATGAGTGGTTCTCAACTTGATGGCAATCAACAACAACACAAACTTACAGGTGACCTTTGAACATTATGGGTTTGAATGCACAGACTCCAGTGTTCCAATATCCGCTTAAATCATCATGAGACGCTAATCCTCCGCAGTGAGCACTTCCTCCCTCCTTAATTCCCAGCTAGACAGGAAGTGCTTGGAGGGGGTGATTAGCAACACTTGAGCTCAGCACAAGAGCAAGAGGACTGTGCAATTCAAATGCATGTTGTTCAAGGGTTGACTCTAGAGATTTTTTTCTTTTTAATCCTGTTGTTGTTGTTGTCATGTACCATTGAGTCACTTGCAACTCATAGCGACCCCTATGTACAACAGCTCTGAGCCCAGCTCTATCTTGTGCCAACCTTATTGACTCTGACACACCTACCCCTATTACCCTAGTCACTGTATTAATCCATCTCATCCAGGGTCTTCCTCTCCTGCGCTGTCTGTCCACACTTGTGAGCATGATGTCCTTCTTCAAGGACCAGCCCCTCCTGGCCACGTGCCCAGAGTATGTAAGACAGAGCTTCAAAATCCTAGCCTCCAAGGAGAGACTTGGTTTCACCCTCTCCAAGACAGACCTATTTGTTTTCTTGTTGGCCCATGGCATCTCCTGCACCACAACACAGAGGCATCGATTCTTCTGCCATCCTTAGTCATTGTCCAGCTTTCTGTGAAGACCATGGCCTGGAACAGGTGCACCATAGTCTCTAGACTGACACTGTTGCTTCTCAGTATTCTGGAATGGTCTCTCACAGCAAATTTTCCCAAAAGAATTTGTCTTTTGATTTCCAAGAGTGTTTTGAGTTGCAAGAGTGTTGGTTGTGGAGCCAAGAAAGTGGTAATTGTTAGCAACCTCAATCCCTTCTTCATCCATCATGGTGCTTTCAGTTGGCCCAATTTACTGCTTACTGTACAAAATATATACCATGCAGGTTACCATCACGAAAAGAATGCTTTTTTTAAAAAAAGTCTACATTAGTAATTTATTAGCTGGGAGTTATGGAGTAAATTTCTGGGAGTCAATTTCCTTATTTGTGAAAAGGTGATTCTGTTTCAGGTTAAATGAGATTTGAATCTCAAGGTCAGTGGCTCTCGCTCTGGCTCTCGCTCTCACTCACTCTCCTTCTTTCTAGCTCTATCTGACTTCCGCCCCTCCACCTCCCATGGAGCCAGGACGCACTCACCGCTAACCCTCCAGTTTTCAGAGGCTATAAATTGCGGGGGAGGAGATTGCCCATCTTTTCCCCACAGAGCCACTAGTGGATTCAAACCATCAGAGGCAAGGTCTGAGTCAGCAGCACACTTCGCTACTGACTACGCCGCCAGGGCGCCCTGCCCTTAACTAGGAATTTAACAGTTGCTTTTGCCTCTATTTCAGGGAGTTCTGGGGGCCAGCACTGCTTACCTGACAGAAGCCACAGTGCAATTGTGTCAGGTTAGGAGCTGCGGTGCTAACCCGAAGGCAAGTTGTTCGAATCCACTCTAGCGTCAGGTGTGAGTGGGACCGGACTCAATGGTAAACAACCACCACCACTCCTTTAGTACATCAAGTGTTTAAGTAATCAGTCTTGTGGTAGGCTCCCAGCTTCCAATCTCTGAGCGGAAGACGTGAATCTGTGAGCCCGCTTGTTCCTATGCACATATAAGGGAAAGTCCATTTGAAATACAGAGAATTTTTAACAAGCCCTTTAGAGGAACCACATTGTCTTTGTTCAAATCATGAAAGGATTGCAGATGAGAACACTGTAACCTAGCAGGAAAGCAGTTATTAGTCTCCAGATTAGACTCAGAATCGATTCCTTGGCTCCCACATTTAAAGAGCCATCGTGGAAGCTTATAACTCACACAGTAAAATCCTGGTTGGCTTCATAAAATCCATCATTTCCCTCTGGCTTTGATAATTACATTAAATATAAAGGGAGAATGGGTAGGCATTGTCATTCCTTATTTTGTACTGCCCCCTAGAGGCAAGGATGGCTACCGCATTAAAATAATCTTGCCTTCTGAAAAAATGTAACTGAGGTTATTCAAAGTATTCTACATTTTGCCCTATAGAATTACATACCTATAAATCACAAGTAAACTTTTAGATATGTAAGCACTGACAAATAGAGATCTAGGTAAAAGCTAGCCTCATTCAAAATCGCAATATGTGACATTCTAAACACCTGTGTTTACCAATTTTACAACTCCATTGGATCATCTCTTAAATTTTGCAAAATCTTTCCAATCTGCCATCACAGCAATGTAAAATAAGAGTGCAGCATTTAAGTTAAGAGAACACATAAGGAGAAACATGAACCGTCTTCACCAAAATGTAAGACAAGGTC
Organism: Elephantulus edwardii; assembly: GCF_000299155.1. Lineage (NCBI taxonomy): Eukaryota > Metazoa > Chordata > Mammalia > Macroscelidea > Macroscelididae > Elephantulus > Elephantulus edwardii. The sequence goes on from NW_006399766.1 coordinate 27,345,525, forward strand.
CATTGCCCAATGTTAGAATTTACCAAAGGAAGGGGACAGATTATAATGAATGAAGCAAAGTGATAATCAACTGTCTACCAACATTTTTAGCCTTCGATGATTTTTCAAGCTAGAAAATAAGATAGAATGCTGTATAGTATTATGCTCGCTTGAAAAGCAGTTCTTTGGATCAGCCCCTTAGTAAGGAGCTTTGGCGGCATGGGACCTTACATGTTGTACTGCTAACCAAGCGGTCAGCAGTTGGAATCCAGCAGCTTCTCTGCAAGGGAAATATCAGCGGTCTCCTCAAAAAAGATGTACAGTCACAGCCACTCCACGGCCAGCGGCGAGTTTGGTTCTTAGTATCTCCTGAGTAGTGGCCTCTGAATTCTGCTCCCAGTGTTAATTGCTTGTCTGAAGCTCTCCAGAGATGTCCAACGTTCATCCACTTCAATGTTTTTTCATGTATACACAGGTTCGCAAATACAAGGACTTTAATTATGTTTAGATAAAATGCATGTACAATTAAGAATTACAGTCTTAACCATTATAATAAAAGAAGTCTTGTCTCTAATAATTTCCTTTAAATAGTCTGTCAGAACCCTCATTATATTAAGAACTCATTCTAGGTCACTTCTTATAAATCAAGTAGCCTGGAAGGAAGAGGCTCGGCAATATCGTTTCAAGTTCTTTACTTCAGAGTTAACAATATGTAATATTAGAAGACGAAAAACCTTTCAAAATCAAATATTGTGATTCAATTTTATTATTTCCTTTAGTTCTACATTCGTCTAAAACTTGTAATGAAAATGTACCAAGAGGTCCAGCAAATATTTGGTGAGTTCCTAGACACACAGACATGAAAAGCCAGAGCCTGTTCCCCAGAAGTGAACAGTACACTAAGAAAAATATGGTTACCTCTTCCCCTATCACCCCACTCTCTTCTTCTACCACCCCACTCTCTTCCTCCACCACCCCATCTCTCTTCCCCCACCATCCCACTCTCTTCTGTTGTGAAAAGCAAACATCAATGTAGTCAAAGATAAAATCAGATAAAGAAATAATATTCAGAAAAGGGGTATTGCTTTCTTTGTCATATTTCTATGGAAATGTCACAGAAAATACCTAAGTGGACTAGAGGCCTCTTGGGTGGGGGTCTCTCCTGAACTGGGGTAAAAAGAACAGAAGCCCCACTCTTTGCTTTCCAATTGATTCCGACTCAGAGTGACCCTGTAGGACAGAGTGGAGTTGCCTAATCTGGTTTCTAAGGTGGTTTAGTGGTAAAGAATTTTGCTGCCAACCCAAAGACATGGGTTCGAATCCACCAGCTGTTCCATGGGATCAAGATGGGCAATATCCTCATGTGTGATTTCCAGCCTCTAAAACAGCACTGGAAGGTCAGCTATGGAAGAGCTCCAAATCAATGACACACAACAACAACAATACTTTCTAATTTTCAGACATACTTATAAAAAAATGACATCTGTCATTTTGAAAATTTTGTGGTATTTGTTAAAACACAATTTATACAAACTGTGTAAGTAAACCAGTATAAAATTAAAAATTTATAAAAAGAAGTCCATAAAAAAAAAGAAGACCATGAGAAAAAACTCCACAACACAACGTCTATAAACAGTTGTATTAAACACAATGTGAATGAAAAAATATGTGAGGCACTGTGTATATGAATTAAATACAATGTATAAAACAATCATACTCAATTAAACATTTAAAAATTTTTACATTTATAAAACCAAAACCCAACCACAGTCTTTTTCCCACCAAGGTATTAGTGGGTTCAAACTGCCAACTTCAGGCCTTTTAGGTAGCAGGGAAGTACTTCAACTGCTGTGTCACCAGTGATCCTAGAAAACGGACTCTAACTCACAGCTGTGGAGTTGATTCTCACTCCGAGTGATCCTACAGAAGCGAGCCGAGCAGAACTGCCCACAGAGTTTCCCGGGCTGGAGCTCTTCGTGGACACAAACTTCTCCATTATGGCAGTTAGTGGGCTTAAACCATCAGCCTCGAGGTTGCCAAGCAAGTATTTTAACCACTATAACAACAGGGTTCCTAGAACAGAATTTGTGACTGAGCAATTCAGCCAAAATTTAACCCACATAAAGATATGTGCGTAACTTAGTAGATTAAAAGAAAAATAATCAACCACCTAAATGAGGATTTACTATGAACGGAATGAACAGTAAAGGCCTGCTGCTCCACTGGCCCGCATGCGCCGCTTTTCATACTTGCTGGAGTGCAGTCATTTCTACACTGTGCACAGTGACTCTTGCGTGATGCAGGCTGAGCTGCAACCCAGGCAATCTGGCTCACAAAGCCTCAAATTTTTACTACCTGGTCTTTTACAGAAAGGCTGTGGGCCCTGAATTAGATAAAGGCTATAAAGGAAGTATGCTTCGGGGGTTCAAAGAGAGAAATAGAGATCACTGCCTTGTTTTGTCCTTTAAAGATGAGCAGTGAGATAAGAGGAATCAAGAGCAAATGACTACGACAAATGAAACATTAAGACCCGCGGAGAAGAAGCCGAAAACGCGGCATACAGAGAGAAGAGAAAACACACTCACATATATGATGAAACCCACATAGTCAGTAAATATGCAAAGATGTAAAAACCCATTAGGAGTCATGTTGTGATAGTTATTAAAATTGGTAATGACATTTGGCACAAATAGGCCAGAGGATTTGAATACAGAGCAATGGGAAGTCAGCAAAACTAGTCAAAGTCGTGGATGTTTACAGTTGATAGCTCAAAGAAGTAAAATACCAAGGTTGTTAATTAAAGCACTTTCAAAGGAGCACCTTAAAAGGAGTGCTCATGGTACAGGGGATTAAGTGCCGGAATGCTAGCCAGGAGGTTGACTGTTCTATCCCAGCAGCCCTTGTGCAGGAGATGTATGAGGCAGCCTGTTTCCACAAAGGTTGACAACCTTAGGAGGCAGAGGGTCACTATGAGCCAGAAGCACTCATAACAGTGTGTGGGTATGCACTTGCCACACACTTTTTTCAGGTTCATGAGCAAGAGCCTATGGTGATGAAGGAAGAAGCTCAAGCTGCTTTGAAGGAAATAGCAAAAAACAAGGCCCCCGGAATAGATGGTATACCAATTGACATATTTCAGCTAACAGATACAGCCCTGGACGTGCTCACCAAATTGTGCCAAGAAATTTGGAGAACAACCACTTGGCCAACGGACTGGAAAAAGATCTCTATATTTGTACCCATTCCAAAGAAGGGTGACCCAACAGAGTGTGTAAACTACAGAACAATCTCATTGATTTCACATCAAGCAAGAATCTACTGAAGATTATCCAAAAACGACTAGAACAGCACATCAACAGAAGTCCAGGCTGGGTTTAGAAGGGGTCGTGGTACTAGGGATATTGTTGCTGATGTTAGATGGATCTTAGCTGAAAGCAGAGAATACCAGAAGAATGTCGATCTGTGTTTCATTGATTATGCAAAGGCGTTTGACTGTGTGGATCATAACAATCTGTGGCTGACTCTGTGAAGAATGGGAATCCCAGAACACTTGATCGTGCTAATGAGAAACTTATACTTGGACCAAGAGACAGTCGTCAGAACAGAGAAGATAGACACTGGATGGTTCAAAATTGGGAAAGATTTACACCAGGGATGTGTCCTATCTCCATACCTTTTCAACCTGTATACAGAACAGAGTATCCGAGAGGCAATCCAATTGGCAGCATCAGGATGGATGGTGAAGAGATTGAGATTGTTAACAACTTTAGTTTGCTTGGCTCCACGGACAACACTCTTGGCACCAGCAGCCAGGAAATAAAAAAAATGCATTGCGATGGGAAAGTCTGCTGTTAGGGACCTCTCCAGGGTACTGAAGAGCAATGGTGTCACTCTGGAGACTAAGGTGCATCTGATACAGACTAAGGTCTTTGCAATCACTTGTTATGCATCAGAGAGTTGGACAATGACCAGGGAGGATAGAAGGAGAATGATGCCTTTGAGCTGTGGTGCTGGAGAGGAGTATTGAATGTACCACAGACTGCCAAGAAAATTAACAGATTCATCCTGGAGAGGGTTAAACCAGGCTGCTCCTTGGAGGATTCTGGGGCTTCATCTGACATACTTTGGACATGTTGTAAGGAGGGACAGGTCCTTGGAGAGGGACATCATGCTTGGGAGGGTGGAGGGACGGCACAGGAGGGGAAGACCCTCTATGAGGTGGATTGAGTCAGTGACTGGGGTAATTGGGATGGGTGTGTCAGAGGCAGTGCGATTGGCACAGGATCGAGCAGGGTTTAGGGCTTTTGTTCACAAGGTCGCTATGAGTCGCAAGTGACTTGACAGTACATAGCAACAACAAAACAACCTCAAAAAACTTCAGAGATGCAGAGGTTAAAGTGCTCAATTGCTAACCAAAAGGTCAGTAGTTCAACGTCACCAACCACTCTGTTGGGGAGCGATGAGGCATTGTGCTGCTGTGGAGATTTATGGCTCTGCAAACCCTCCCGGGCAGTCCTCTTCTGTCCTACAGTGTTGATATATGAAATACTAAGCTGGAATAAGGCCTGGTGGCAGTGGGCTTGGCTTTTGGAGATTGACCTCAGTTACTCAGAGAAAGTAATCACTTCCAGAAAAGTTTAAATTAAAGATCAATTTGAAAAAGAATCATACTTTCTATGTTTTAGAAAAGAACATACCACTCCTTTCCTAAAACCCACAGATTTCTGAACGCCCTTGTCAGAAGAGTGGAGGAAACTCTTCCTTTCCCAAATTGAAAAGCCGCTGGCCGTTCTCAGAGAAAAGTGGTAAATACTGACTCTAGAACCTGGAAAATGTACCAAAAGCACAATACAGGACAGTCTATCATTTGAGTTTTACAAAATCCCTAGAAAGAAATTGTTCCGATTTTACAAGGCACACATACAATGATCAAGTGATTGAAGAGAATTGTGGCTACTAAGTTTTGGATTAAAAGTGTAGCCACGTTCTCTTACTATACCACGCTGTCTCTAATACCTGGGAGAGTAACTCTGTGTCACACTTTGTAAGGTTACCATCTAAACTCTAAGAGTGATTGCATCTTATTACTTTCTATTAGTACGATTAGATATTTTGGATACAATGCCTAGGAATATCCTTTACATTCTTGATAGCTCTCTGGAAAAGCCTATATTCTGCCTCTAACATGCACTTTTTTCCCTATTTTTTTATTTTTTTTATTATTATTTTGTGTGCGTGTACCGTCAAATCAGATCTGACTGGTACAGGAGGAGATTGTCCCTCCTTCCCAGGCAGAGCATCTGGTGGATTCGAACCGTGTTCCTCTGGGATTGCAGTGCAGCTTCTTGCCACTAGGTCACCAGAGCTCCCCTTTGTATTTTATTTTTTAATACTAGTTTAATTACAAAATCTGAACACATTGTTTTCGAGAATAGATTCTTCCAATTTCCCTCATCCACATACACCCATCAAATTGTCCAACCACATGATTAATACCCCCTCCCCCTGCCCATCCTTACCCTTCTGCTTTCACCCTCCCCTTCCCTTGGATCCTTATACTCATTCTATAATAATGGTTTTATACAATATTTGTCCTTGTGGGACTGAGTTAGTTTACTCAGCATAATGCTCTCCACTCCCTCCCAAATTAGGTAATAATTTATTAAATCATTGCTCCTGCATGCTTCATAGTATTCCATTCTGTGAATGTACTATAATTTCTTAATCCATCTAGTACGCATTTTAAGGCTTTCTGCGGTCAACAAAATTTTCCAGGAGTCTTACATCCCAATATCCTTGTCACTATGCAAGGAAAGCTACTCTGTAATAGCACTTTCTCCTCCAACTCCAAATCTCAACTCAGTCTATTTTTAAGAGCATAAAACATTTATCAGATAGCTGCTTTTTCTCTTTTGAATGCATCTGGATCAAGAAATTATACTAGGCAAACAAGCTCTCCAACTACCTGCTGGGATATTCTCCGATAGCACACCGTTTTGGCTTTTAGATAAAATGAAAGGGTGCTTGGCACACTTTTGTCCATAAGAATGTCTATTTGTTAGTGGTAAGAAAGGCTTTCAAATGGCTTATTTCAAAACATGAAGATGCTAAATCAAGTCTAGCAATTTATGAAATAAGGTAGATTGTAGAACAAGTAAAGAAACAGAAACCTTTGTTCCTATCCTGCTGTCCAATTTACTTCTGAAAAGAAAAGCATGCCCACCCCTAATTTCTCCCTACAGTGCAATGGATTGCTTTTATAAAACCTTTCTCACTGTCATCATGAACTCGCATCAGATGATTGTGTGAGACTATGCAATTAAGGTACATGGGGCTTACCAAAAGGACTGGACAGCTTTCTAATAATATAAATAAGGTGCATTGCACCACTGTGGGGGTGGGGCCATGCAAATAAGGTGTATAGAACTCTCAAGAAAAGAAGACTGATCAGCTTTGCCATCCCACTTGGCTTAAAATGAGTCATCACCAATGCTGAGAGGGGCGATTTGACCTCCACCAAGAAAAGGAGATGAGAGCAAAGCACCACCTTTGGGAACAGGGTCCCTGCACTGAGAAGCTCTTGGGCTCAGGAGACGAAGATCTAGAAACGGTGAAAGGTAATAAACAGCAGCAACAGAAACAAGGGACTTGGTTGAAAATAGCCTGGTGGGCTTCCTGGTCCACGGAGGGAGAAAGCTGGTCACTTTCAGGCAGGACACTTGGTGGCAGAGTGTGGTAGAGCTACTAGGCTTGTCAAGCCACGGAGTGAAAGCGTAAACATTTTTAGTCATGCTTGCTGGCAAAGTCTGGAGCTAAAGAGCTTTACAACACGTATTCAAACAGGACAGAGGTCAAGCCCGTCCAAGAGACCTGAGGCTCAGGGAGAGATGTACTTACAGGTACGCAGAGAAAATGGTTGTTGTGCCAAAGAACGATATCCTAGGTCTTTTCTTACTCTGTATTGTAACATATTACTTTCCTAATAAATCTATCACTGAAGTTGGGCAGGTGATTCAAATCTAGCACCTGTTCCATGGGAGAAGGGCAGACAATCTCCTCCTGTGTGATTTACTGCCTCTGAAAACCCACTGGAGGTTTGGGATTGCAGCGCAGCTCCTCGGCACAAGGCCACCAGAGCTCCTCAGATGAAGGCAGCTATGAGCTGGTTCCATATCGATGGTACGAGACAAAAACAACTTGAAGGCGAGCTCTGGTAGCCTAGTGGCAAGAAGCTGCACTGCAATCTCAGAGGTACACAGTTCGAATCCACCAGATGCTCTGCTGGAGAAGGAGGAACAATCTCCTCCTGTATCAGTCAGATCTGATTTGACAGTACACGCAAAAAATAATGAAATAAAGTAAAATTAAATAAAAAACACACAAAAAAACCAAAACAACTTGAAGTTAAAGGAGGAAACGATAGCTCAGATGCCCACTACACTTTTTTTTTTATATTCCTTATTGGTGGCCTAGTGGCAAAAAACGGCACTGAAACCCCAAAGGCACACGGTTCAAGGCCACTAGCTGCTCCATGGGAGAAGGGTGGGCAATTTCCTCTCGTGCAATTAACTGCCTCTGAAAGCCGACCAGAGGGTCAGCTATGGGTTGGTTCTGAGCCTACGGTACACAATAATAATAATTGGTTTGTTAGGGAGTGCTTATGGCTTAGTGGTAAGGAGCTGCACTGCCAACCCAAAGGCAGGGTTGGATCCACTAGCTGCCTTATGGGAGAAAGAGGGGCAATTGTCTCTGAAAACCCACTGAAAAGTCAACCATGAGTGGGCTCCAACTCTAAGGTACAACAACATGAACAACAATTGCTTTCTTATGCTGACTTTTTAATAGTCATATGCATTTGGGCAAATGTCGATTATAGGAGCATAGCTAACACAGCAAACCTGAGACTTCATGGTTATTGGCTCCTGCAACAAAGAAAAAGCAAGTAGAGATAGTAGACATGAGTGGATTCATGAAAAAGAAGTAAATGATAATGCAGCTGGTGTAACTCTGTCTCTGTCTCTCTCTCTCTGCCTTCTCACCATTTCCGACTCATAGCTGGCGGTCCATCATATTCCAAAAAGTGTAAACTGCATTGAAGAAGACGGCCCGTCTTTTTCTAAAGGAGTGAATGATGGATGCAAATCACCAGAGAAGCTTGGCCTTTGCTTTAGCAGCACAACTCCCTACAGACGAGGCCAACAACAGTAGATATGAGACTTTGACAATGGTGAGTCAAAGCCTGGTGTTCTTTTGCGAATCCCTTTTGTAAGCTAGGTAACTTGTGAAAGGATGAGAGTGAGGAATAGCAAAGTTTCTAGTGTCCCCTCATACTCAGCTCTCACTTTTCTCTACTTAAAGCCCTGGAGCAGCATAGTATGGGACAGAAGTTACAGGAATGGTGAAAGGCATAGGGAGGAGAGAGAAGGAAAAGGAAAAAGACCGAAGCTCCGAAGTTGACATGAAGAGTACATGTACCTGAGATAAAAGAATGGGCCAGCCACAAGACCTGGTTGAGGCCAGACAGGAAGTGAGAGATGCTGAGAACAGTGTATTTCCTGTCACTTAGGTTATCCACTGATTCAAGTAACTTGATCAAAAAACATTGATGACACTGTTAGATCATTCAGAAAAAGATCTTGTTATATGCAAAGTGTAATACATGGAAAAGAGCAACAAAAACTCCTGTGGAAGAGAGCTGCACTGCCAATACAAAGGCACAGAGTTTGAATCCACCAGCTACTCTGTGGAAGAAACATGGGCAATTTCCTTCTGTGCAATTTACAGCCTCTGAAAACCCATGAGGGTGTCAGCTATGAATTGGTTCCAACTCAGTGGCACAAAACAACCACCATATTCTTTAGCTATTGAAGAAATGAATTTGTTGCATGCAGCAAAGCAAGTCCATGCAAATTATAGAAATAAAACATAAATTAATCAAAAAAGTATAGATGAAAATCCTCACCTCTGTATTTCAGTTCCAATTCACAGTAACTGCATAGGACAGATTAGAACTGCCCTACACGGCTTCCAAGGTTGTACGTCTTCACAGAGGCAGGTGACTGAGTGTTTCTTCTGAGGCACAGAGTTCAGAGTGGAAGCTCTTTGGTTAGCAGGCCAATGCTTAAATCACTGTGCCATTCAGAACACCTTTGGGATTGCAGCGCAGCTCCTTGGCACAAGGCCACCAGAGCTCCTCAGATGAAGGCAGCAATGAATATTTACCAAGAAGGGGCTGGGAAGAGAGTTAAGGACTTTCTCAGTTCCAAAGTTGAAAGAAGTTTTGGAGATCTGTTCATATTTTTGACTGTAGAGATATGCTCATATATTTGACTGGATTAAATCCTAAAGTTGCCAAATTTCCAAAGAAAACTGTTGTTCTAATGTGCCATCAAGTTGGAATGGGCCCATAGTTGACCATTCAGTGGGTTTTCAGAGGCTGTAAACAGCCTGGAAGGGGTTGCTTATCTTTCTCCCACCAAAAATACAGCTAGGAAAAGAAATGGCAATAATAAGTTAAAAATATAAAACGGATATAATAACTTATTATAAATGCACCTGTAAACATTTAGGGAGCTCTGATGGCTTAAATGGTAAGAAGCTGTGTTGCAATCCCAAAGGCACACAGTTCAAATCCACCAGCTTCTCTGCTGGAGAAGGATGGGCAATCTCCTCTAGTGTGATTTACTGCCTCTGAAAACCCCCTGGAGGGTCAGCTATGGTTCGGTTCCACTGTGAAGGTGCAAAACAATAATATAAATATTTAAGAATGGTGTTGACACCACTTACAGAAAATTGATCAAATGGCATACATAGGTAAGTCACAAGTAAAGAAACACAAATTGTCAAAAATATGTAAAAAAGCATGTAATGCAACATTAGTGAAAATCAAAGAAAGGTAAACGTAACCAAAAAAGTCACATTGTTCCCAACAAAGTAACAGCATGAAGTCTATTTTATACCATCTACAATGGTCAATTTAAAAAAATCACAATATCCAACTTTATTCTCATCTACTATTTATGTTAATCTAGCCTAATAAAGTTATCCTGAGTATGAGAAAATCTTGATATGTCATAGTATGTTGTTGTTGTTAAGTGCTATCGAGTCACAGGCAACCCTATGAAGGAGAGTCCTCGATGCTTGGGTGCCTTTCATCCTCTCTCCAGATGTCATAATATACACAATGTAAAAAATAAAATGGAACTGAAATTTCAACAACAACAACATAATTAGATGAGGAAGCATTACTTTTATGGCATGAGAAAACAATCAAAAGTAAAAAAATTATATGTTCTCTGCCATGTTGACTACATAATTTTACATTTGGCACAGGCCTGGGACAAGAAATTACTAGGTTCTCTATGTCTCACGCTGTGCCAGAGAAACTCATATTGCTATCGTCACTATGCAAATAACTAGTTTGGCTGAAGTTTCTCGACAGCATTCTTAGAATTCAATCTCCTTTAACAAGGTAAATCAAAGAATAGAGTGTAATATGCAGATACTATCAATATTCTATTTTTTAATTTATTGTATTCAAAGCTTAAAAATATACCTTTGATATTGGCCTCAAATTTTTATCTAAATGTTCCAACTAGCCAGCAGATATTACGTTGGTACAGCACTTACTTTAATGCTTTGTCCATAATGTTGTTGTTGTTATGTGCCACTGAGTCACCTGTGACTCACAGCAATCCTATACACAACAGCTCTGAAGCTTGCCCCGTCCTGAGCTAGTCTCACTGACTCCAACACACCTACCCTCGTTGCCCTAGTTACTGTATCGATACATAATAGATGCGGGGGGGGGGGATCTATTTAATCAGATTAATTAAGGCACTAGCCTATAAAGCAACATTTTTTTAAAAAACTTAAGAAAAAAAAAGTTTCAGGGGAGCTCTGGTGGCCTAGTGGCAAGAAGCTGCACTGAAATCCCAGAGGTGCATGGTTCAAATCCACCAGATGCTCTGCCGGGGAAGGAGGGACAATCTCTTCCAGTACTGGTCAGATCCGATTTGATGGTACACACACAAAAATAATAAAATAAATATTTTTAAAAACCCAACAGTTTCTTGGATGCCATAGGGGAAAATACATTTAAATTATCAAAAATATTTTTGTTAAAATTTGAGAACACTGTTCTATTAAAAAAAGAAAACAAAAACAGAACAAAGAACGAAGAATATGGTAGTCCATTTTAAGAGTCATTAGCCATTGAAGAAGAAACTATTCAGTGATAGAGAACTGACATCTCCCTCATAGTAAGCCCTATTACACATGCACTATGGTGGTCAGGAAACTGCAGGCACAGAGAAGCAATGAGCATGCCGAGAGTATCAGCTTCTGTTTCTGAGTTTAATATGACAATGGTCATGTGCCCAAATGACGCCATTAGACTTTGGCAGTCAAGCCAGATAAGTAAGTGAAAAGTCATCTAGAAAATGCAAAAGTGACACAGATGCCTTAAGGGAGAAAAGATTTTCTTGTTTCCTACGTATTTTAGCAGCATTATGAATAAGGAGAGCAGGGGGAGGGTGGCAACCACAGACAAGATTCTCTCCGCAGTAGTGAGGAGGAGGAGTTACAGGAGACAAGGAGAATCTGGAGCGCAGAGCATCATACTGGGAGCAGAGCTGCACAAACAGGAGTGAGCGTGGTCTTTTGACTTTTCCATCCAGACTTCAATTCTCATTCCTTTCGTTGTTTGATTTCGGCACATGTTGAAATCACACATGTGTTCTATTCTACCCCTAATTGCTATTAGTGAGTGTCAGCAAAATAGTTTTATATCTAAATTATGAACTTAGACTCACAAATACTTGCCAACAACAAAAAGTATGATTTTATTTTTTCAAGTACTGACAGAAACCAAACTATATGTTGCATTGGGTAAAACAGCTTTCCAGGACCTCTTCAAAGTGTTGAAGAGCAAGGAGGTCACTTTAAAGACTAAAGCGCACCTGACCAAAGCCGTATTGTTGTTGTTGTTGTGTGCCTTCAAGTTGGAGTCAACTCATAGCTGACCCTCCACTGGGTTTTCAGAAGCAGTAAATTGCACAGGAGTTGATTGTCCATCTTTCTCCTGCGGAACAGCTAGGGCTGTTGAACCATGTGCCTCTGGGCTGACAGTGCAGCTCCTTGCCACTAGGCTACCAGAGTTCGACCAAAGCTATCAAGTTGACAATAGAAAATACTATGACCAAAGCCATTGTATCTTCAGTTGCCAATTCAATAGCAATGAATAAGTGGGTGCTTAAGTGATCATATGCATGTGAGAGCTGGACAATGAATGTTGTTGTTAGGTGCTATTGAGTCAAGTGGGACCCTATGAACAACAGGCCTGAACCTTGTCATATCCTGTGCCATTCGTATCATCTCTGACACACTTGAGCCTATGGCCACAGTCACTGTGTAAATTCATCTCAATGAGGATCTTCCGTTCCTTTGCTGACTACATCTTACCAAGCATGATGACCCTTTCCAAGGAATTACTTTTGACACGTCCGAAGTATGAAAAACTAATCTTCGCCGTCTTTGTCTCTCTAAACAGCTCTCTGGCTGCACTTTCTCAAGACATGTCTGTTTGTTCTGTTGACAGCCTATAGGACATTCAGCACTCTTCTCCAGCCCCACAACTCAAAGGCATCAAACATTCTTTTGGGTTAACACTGAGAAGAATAGGAATCCCAGAACACTTAATTAAGCTCATGCAAAGCCTAGACCTAGACCAAGAAGCTGTCAACTGAATAAGGCAAGGGAACCCTGCATGGTTTAAAATCAGAAATGGTGCATGTCAGGGTTGCATCCTTTCTCCGTATCTATTTAATCTGTTTGCTGAGCAAATCATTCAGGAAGCCGGACTCTATTAGAAAGAACGTGGCATCAGGATCAAAGGAAGACTCACCGACAACTTGCATTATGCAGATGACACGACCCCGCTTACTGAAAGTGAGGACTTGAAACGCTTGCTACAGAAGATCAAAGACTACAACCCTCAATATGTATCGCACCTCAACATTATGAAGACAAAAATCCTCACCAATGGGCCAATAAGCAACATCATGATAAACGGAGAAAAGATTGAAGTTGTCATCTTACTTGGAACCACAGTAGCAGCAGTAAGAAGATATATTGCACTGGGCAAGTCTACTGTCAGGGACCTCTCCTAAACAATGAAGAGCAATGATACCATTTTGAAAACCACAATGTTCCTGATTCAGACCACAGTCTTTTCCATCTCTTGATGTGCATCTGAGAGCTGAACAATGAATAAAGATTCCAGAGAAAAATTGATGCCTTTGAACTATTGGAGGAGAGTACTGAAGATCCCATGGACTGCCAAAAGAACAAACAGGTCATGGAGAAGGTGCAGCCGGAGCGCTCCTTGGAGGCAAGGATGGCAAGGCTTTGACTCACAGACTTTGGATAAGTTGCTAGGAGACGCTATTCCTTATAAAGTGACATAACTCTTGGGAAGATAAAGAGTCAGCAAAGGAGAGGGAGACCCTTAAAGAGATGGATTGACACGGTGAAAGCCGCAATGGGTTCAAGTGTGTCAGCGATTTTGAGACTGGCCCCAGATAGGACAGAGTTCAGACCTGTAGTTCATTAAGTCGCTATTGGTCGCACACTGCTCGATGGCACCTAACAACAACAACAACATGTATGTATCAGTTCTGGTATGAAAAAGCCTACCCACTTATAACTTCTTGTGCTCTTTCATCTTCGAGTCTTTTTATATTATCTCTATTTGGTATGCCATTCTTCAAATAGTGTCATTATACAATCAAGAGATGGATGTAGGCTCATTGCTCAAACTTTGGGGGTTTTTTTCTGTAAAAGATTAGAACAGCAAATCTTCTAAGTTTTGTGGGTCATATAGTCAGTTGCCACCACCCAATCTGCAGCAGCAGACAACAATTAACTGAATAGATGTACTTGTGGGTCAAGAAGTCTTTATACATAGAAAAGAAATGCAGACAAGATCTGGTCTGCAGGCCACAGTTTGCTGACTACCAATCTAATCCACTGAGAAATCAGTCTGGAAGAAGATATTAATGCTCCCGTTGCCATGAAGATGTTGAGACTGGGAACATCTGGAAATGTTTCTGTGCTCATGAAAAGGACCTGTCTCATTATGCCAAGTCCCTAGAAGAAGATAGAGTTATTAAGAAAGATTTATGACACTAAACAAAATTCAAAATGAGAATGAGGGTATCCCTGGAAGAATACATTAATTTTTCATACTGTTGTGTCAGAGTGCTAAGAGACTTTCACAAGAGGACATCAGCAGACATTCATTTTTCATACTTGTCCATGCCTATTTTCTCAGGGTTGTAAGTTACCCTCTGCGGCTCCATGTCAAGTCCATGTTCTAGACAGGTAGAAAGGAAATGAGAAATGTAAGGTCCATGTTTTTTTTTTAATCCAAGAATCCACAATTTAACCAGTAAGCTCCAATTTGACTTCCATTTATGTTTTATCAATAAAATTCATAGCACTCTTAGAACTTCCAGAGATGCTAGGAGAGTGAAAATTTTCCAGCCTCCATATTAAAGGGTGAGAAGGAAAAATGCATATGGGAATCTGTAGCTGGAAATGGGACAGAGTCAGCCCTTTCTGTTGAAGTTATTTCAGAACCCAAGTATGAAAGGATGAAGCCCTAATAACATTAAAGTTTGAGGTTCCACATCATAGCAGACGTGTTGTCGTTCTAAGGTGCCATTGAGTGAAGCATGTCTCATACTGACCCTGTGAACAGCCAACCTGAATCCTGTCCTCTCCTGTGCCATCATCTCTGACACACTCAGCCTCATTGCTGCAGTCACTGGGTCAATCCATCTCATTAAGAGTCCTCTCCCTCACTGACCCTCCATCTTTCCAAGAATGATGGCCCTTTCCAAGGAATAAAGATAATAAAGATTCACATTACTTTTAAAACATGTTTTCTCATAACTAGAAGAGCCTGGTCCTGGAAAGCCTACCTTCTTCAATGCCCATTTGGTCCAGCTGTTGAGATCAATATCTTGGCATACCTGCTATCCATTCAAGATCAATCAGTGTGCCACAGAGCACCACCTGAGAAGATCAGCAGAGGCCAAAGAGGTAGCTGAGAGAAAAAGACTGGAAAAGATTTATATGACGGGTCTGGCTTACATAGTTTTGGATAGTATTATGAAAGACTGACTAGCAGAGCTGCAATTAGTTACTTGGAACCATCTTGAAGTAATTCGTTGCTGTTGTTGTTGTTGTTGCTGTTGTGTACCACAGAGTCAGAACCAAGCCACAGCTGACCCTCCAGTGGGTTTTCAGAGGCAGTTAGTTAATAGCTCAGGAGGAGCCTGCCCATCTTTCTCCAGCGGAGTAGCTGGTGGATTCTAACCCCGTGTCCTCAAGATTGCAGCTCAGCTTCCCACCAGAGCTCCCTAATTCTATGATATAATATATAATAAAGAGTAAGTGTCAGGGAAAATGACAAGAAAGGAAGTTGTTAATGACAATGAACAATGGAGTATCTATGTGACCAAAACATTATCTGCTTATGCTTACTGTAAAACAGTATTGTAGAGATAGGAGTGGCAGTGTCTGACTTCCACTAAAAACCAACTACTCTTTCTCACTACCACTGCAAGGTTCAATAATCTGTACAATGGCTGCACAGAACTCACAGACAATATCAAGATTGTAGGGTTTGTCAGGAAAGTAAGAGATCACAATTTAAGTATGGGAACACTCAGAATACAGCCTGAGTCAGACAGCCGCTTCTCAAGTGCGTTCACAGGTAGGCCATTCTCTGACCCTCAGCCTGGAATCCTTGGCCTTTGTTCTGTTTAGACACGTATTGCAAAGTCTTTTAATTCTGCCAATTATGTGTTGCAGGCACCTTTACTCTACCGGTAAAGCCAAGTCCTAAAGTCACTCGGATCAAGCTCTATGGGTTGGCAGACCTAACTACTCCAAACTAATTTCCTGGGCTGGGAGCCACAGTTTTTATCACTTGAGGTTCTGATTCGCAGCTACCATTCAAGAAGTATTCTGCACTTTTGTTGTTCTTTCTTAATGGGAGTAGGATTCCAGTTTTCTGCCTCCAGACCAGCTCAAGCTAACCCTGGTTATCGTTAAGTGTTAGTGAGTCGACTACAGCTCATAACAACTACGAACAAAAGAGCCTTGTCATTTCCTGTGCCATCCTCATCATCTCTGACATACTAGAGCCTATTATTATAGTCACTGTGTCAATCTATCTGCGCTTTTCCAAGGATTGGCCTCTCCTAAAAACATGAAGGTTTTTTAAAGTTAAATATACGTAGATAAAAGACAAGAGGAAACTACGTGTTAGTTCTGGGGTGTTTTTGTCTTCTTGATACTTTAGTTAATAATACAGTTTATAATACAATGAGTATGTGTGTGGAGTTTTTTAACAGAAAAAAAGTAGCTGGATGAATTTAATGCTGCACTCAATTCAGTATCTGAAACCCTGAGATCAAATTTAAAAGGGAAATTTTGAAGTCATCAACTCTAGGTCTTTGGTCTCTTTCTGCTCTCTTGATTTCCCCCCCCCCTTACTCTCTCTCTCTCCCTCCACTACTGCCTTTATCTCATAATGTAAGCTACTGTGATTTTTTACGCTAGTACTACTTTTCCTTTTCATATTTCTGAACCCAGGATATGACTGGGAATGAATGTATACTTACTTTGGTATGTTCTTCCCTAAAGCTGTTTTTAAAGCATTACTAAATCTTGTAATGCATGGGATGGTAGAATCAATAAAATACAGCAAATCAAGCAACTGGCCCTCAGAAACCCTCTGATCTGTATTTACTGAGTTTCCTACGTATCCTATGGAGATAACGTGCTAATTGAAAGTTGCCAAGCTATTTCTGTGTTTGGAGTTAGAAGTGCTCTTATAGAGTATGAACTAGTTGCTTGATTTTACTGAATGCCAATGTTTTCTCCTACTTCTTTTAGCGTATAGTCATGATTTCATGTCCAAGAGAGCAACTAAGTCAGAATTTACTTCTTCTGTTGCAGTGGTGAGGGTGCAGAAGTGTAACATTCCTCAGCAATACGGTGGTTGGAAAGTATTCCTCCCTCTTCTTTCTCCTCACATGCAAATATGACTTTATTTTGCAAGAACTTGGGAGCTTCCATGCTTCTAGGACCTCTCTTACCATCATTGCTTGCTTTTTTTTTATATCCTTTTGGGCAATAATTCTAAAGGTAAATCTTTCAAGTTCTAGCAGCTGGGGCTATGTTCATTGGCTACTAGGTAAAAAGCAATTTTCTCACTCAGCTTGAAGAACTGGATTTCCATAGGTCAATGGTGTGAAGAACAAAAAAGGTCAGAATCAAATATTTTTGAAAGCCTATTTGAATTTCATTTCTAAGCAAAAAGAATGCTAACTTTTCCCTCAAGTTTCGTAGCAAGAACAAAGAAAATATAATATTTTCCACATAAAACAAATGCAGTATATTGATTGCTTTCGAGGATTGAAATAATTTAAACAGCCTTACAGATAACACAGATGCTGATGAATTTGTATACCATTTACTGCATTCTTGCAACAAATGGAGAATTTAGTGTCCAGGCCCTATGCCAAGTCCAGGGTAAGACCAAGGAGGAAAACCAACCAAGCATATACATAACCTCATATGATACTAAGAGAGAGAAGGCTAAATAGAAAATCAATAAATATGAGTTTATCCGTAATAAGACTGGTTGAGACTTTTAGAAAAGATAGTCAGGAATTAGTAGGCATTTTGACCACTCTCATCAAAGAAACCGGAGAGCTAGAAGATAAAAATATTAAGATAAAACAAAAGAGTTTGTGTCACCCTGGAAATTCGAATTGAGTATTATTTCCAGACCAGTACCTGCGGTATTTTTTTTACACTCACATCCACACACAGAGGCACACACTTGCATACTTAAGACAAACTTAAATTCCATGAAAGTATAAAGGGCTGAGAGGCAGAATCAACTTGCAATGGATTTGTTTTGCCTTTGATTTTTCTACTCACCAAGGGAGAGCAGTGAATCCTAGCGGCAAATAGAAAGAGGTCTTGCCAAGCATGGTGCTTTAAAAAAAGAAAATGACTACAAGAAAGAGTAGCCATCTCTTTTTATATATATTCTGTCGAGCCAACATAAAGTGCACACTTTGATATTAAACCCTGATTAACCTGTGAGTAAAACTAAAATATTTAACTTATAAATCAAGATCAATATGAATTACAGCTCAACTTCAAGAAAACTAATACCCTCACCACAGGGCCAATAGACATCATCATCAGGTAGATGGAGAAAAGATTGAAGCTGTCGATGATTTCATCTTACTTGGATCTACAATCAATATCGAGGGATAGCATCAGTCAAGAAATGAAAAACTGTGTTACATTGCAGAAATTGGCTGCCGAGGATCTCTGAAAAGTGCTAACGAGCAAGGATGCCCATTTGGAGATTAAGGCATATTTGATCCAAGCTGTAATCTTTTCCATCTGTCCTCTGAGAACTGGACAACGGCCAAGGCTGACAGAAGAACTGATACCCTTGTGGTGAGCCGTGCTATTGGAGAAGAGTACTGAATATTCCATGGGCTGTTAAAAGAACAAACAGATATGTCTTGGTACAAGTGCAGCCAGAGTTCTCCTTGCAGACAAGGAAAGTGAAGTTTCATCTCACATACTTTTAGCATGTTGCTACGAGAAGCTGTTTCTTAGTGAGAGACATCATGCTTGGAGGGCCCATGAAAGAAAGGAAGAGCATCAAAGAGATGAAATGACACAGTGGCTGCAGCAATGAGCTCAAGTGTATCAGAGATAGTGAGGACGGCACAGGATAGGACAGGGGTCAGGTCTGTTGTTCACTGTAACAACTTTAAATTGAAGTCACATCAAGGTGAGTTGACCAGATGACATATAACAATTATTTCTCTTTTAGTGCTTTAAAAGACGACTGGCCCTAAGACAACAAATTTCACCCCAAAAACTCCTTAAAACAATTTAATGAGACAGAGAGACACACACATAGTGACGCACACAGAATGAGCAGGACAGCTGGAATTTGAGTGAGAACTGTTTTTAAAACAATTCGTTTGGGAGCAGTGGGAGCAGCGAGCCTCAGTGGAGTCCACCTTTCAGGAGCAAGTAGTAGGACAGTGGGAATTTGAGTGAGGTACTTAGGAGGGGAATCATTGCTGATTGCTGGACCACAAGGGACCCCTTCACCTTAAGCAGGAGGGAGTGAGACAACTGGAGCTTGACTGGGATGGCAGACCCAGTTTTCAAGGGGGAAACCAAGGTTTTCTGGGTTTCCATTCAGGTCCCCATGCACGCGATACCCCCCAGCATGTGTGTACATGCACACCCCACCTCCACATGCACCCACCCTTCGTGCATCCACGCACATGCACCTGCCCAACTCTCTTTTGGAGAAGTGATTTAAACAGCAAGATAAAAGTAAACAACCCAATTGAAAAATGGGCACAGGATGTGAACAGACATTCATATGGTGAATAAATACATGAAGAAATGTTCAAAATCCCTAGCTCTAAGAGAGATGCAAATCAAAACAACTATGAGATATCATCTCACTCCAGTAAGAATAGCAAAATCCAACAGAATAGCAAACAACCAATGCTGGCGAGGTTGTGGAGAAACTGGAATCCTTATTCACTGTTGGTGGGAGTGTAAAATGATGCAACCACTATGGAAGGCAGTGTGGCGCTTTCTCAAAAAGTTGGAAATAGAAATACCATTTGACCCAGAAATTCCACAACTGGGAATATACTCTATATACTCTAAAGAAACAAGAACTGCCACCCAAGCAGATACATGCACACCCATGTTTATTGCAGCTTTGTTCACAATAGCAAAGAGTTGGAAACAGCCCAAGTGCCCATCGACAAATGAATGGATAGAGAAGCTATGGTACATTCACAAATGGAACACAACACTGCATAGAAAAACAAGGAACTCATGAAATATGGCAAATGGGTGACCCTGAGATGCAATCCATATTGAAGGTTGTATTCTTTGATCTTCTGCAGCAAGCGCTTCAAGTCCTCCTCACTTTCAGCAGGCAAATTTGTGTCATCTGCGTAATGCAAGTTATTGATGTGTCTACCTCTTATTCTGGTGCCACACTTCTCTTCATACAGCCTTTCTTGGATAATTTGCTTAGCATAGACATTGAATAGGTATGGAGAGGAAATACAACCTGATGCACTTCCTTCTTTATTTTAAACCATGGCGTGTTTGTTCCCTTGCTTTGTTCATGTGACAGCCTCCTGGTCTAGGTATAGGTTTTTATGAGCACAATTAAGTGTTCTGAGATTCCCATTCTTCTCAATATTAGTAACAGGCTACTACGTAGGACTGGGTAAAAAATAAAGCCCCAGAATTTGATGACATATTTCAACAAACAGGTGCTGCCCAAGATGTACTCTCCAGGTTGTACCAAGAAATCTGGAGGACAATTAGCTGTCCAACTGACTAAAAGAGATCCATATTTATTTCCATTCCAAAAAAAAAAAAGTGACCCAACAGAGTGTGGAAATTATCAAACAATATCACATGAAATAAAATTCCTTCTGAAGATTATCCAGAAACTACTGGAACAGTACATTGACAGAGAACTGCCAGAAACACAAGCTGGGTTTGGAAGAGGTCATAGCACTCGTGACATTATCACCAATGTCATATGGATCTTGGCAGAAAGCAAGAGGAATGTCTATCTGTGTTTCATTGACTATGCAAAAACATATGACTGTGTGGATCACAACAAATTGTACTTAACCTCGAGGAGAATGGGAATCCCAGAACACTTGATTATGGAACCTATACTTGAAATAGAGGCAGTCCTTGGAACAAAACAATACCGCATGGTCCAAAATAAGGAAAGGACTGTGTAAAAAAATGCATCTTGTGTCAATAGCTTTTCAATCTATATACAGAACAGATTATTTGGAAGGCTTGGCTTTATAAAGAGCACGATGGCATCAGGATTGGAGGAAGACTCATTAACCTACATTATGTAGATGACACATCCTTGCTTGCTGATACTGAAGAAGACTGAAGCTCAATATCAAGAAGACAAAGATTCTCACCACTGGGCCAAGTGGCAGCACAAGGATAGATGGAGAAGATATTGAGGTTGTTAATAGTTACAGCTTGCTTGGTTCCACAACCAATACTCTTGGCACCAACAGTCAGGAAATCAAAAGATGAATTGCATTGGGAATATCTGCTGTCAGGGACCTCTCAAGAGTACTGAAAAGCAATGAGGTCAGTCTAGAGACTAAGGTGCACCTGATACAGTCAATTGTCTTTGCAATTACTTGTTATGCATCAGAGAGCTGGACAATGACTAAGGATGACCGAAGAATTGAGGCTTTTAAGTTGTGGTGCTGGAGAAGGGTCTTGAACATACCATGGACGACCACAAAAACAAGTCTATCTTGGAAAGAGTGAAGCCAAATTTCTCCTTGGAGGTTAGGATTTTGAAGCTCCATCTCACGTAGTTTGGGCAAGTGACCAAGAGGAACCAAACCTTGGAGAAGGACATCATGCTCGGAAGGGTGGAAGGACAATGCAGAAGAGGAAGATTCTGGATAAGATAGATTGATACCATAACTGGGGCAATGGGGTTAGGTGTGTCGAAGTCAGTGAGAAGGGCTCAGAACATGGCAGGCTTCAAGAGCTGTTGTACATAGGATTGATATGAGTCACAGGTGACTCGACAGCACATGACAACAACCTCAGAGTTCAAAGTTTTTTGTTGCATTACTGTGGCTCAATGTATGGCAGAAACTTTTTTTTTAAATTACTGTATCTGTCCAATGTTATATTGAAGGGAGTAGAAACTCTCCATAGAGAGTTTCACTGTTAATCCAAAATTCAAGGCTTTCTGGTGCAGAAGAAAGATGGGTAATATACTTCCGTGTGATTAAAAACTTCAGAATCTGGCTGGAGGGTTAGCTATGGGTCAGTCTCAACTTCACAAATATGTTTGACTATTATATTGATAAATGCTACAATGAACAACCAACCTATATGTAACCTTGGTGCACTTTTGTCTCTTGAGAGTAAATTCTTAGATTTTCTTTGTACTTGATCAAAAGGTAACCACATTGAATGCTACGAAGATGATTGTGTGATTCTTGTCCATAAATGCAATCTTATTTTGCCACTATCACACTGAGAGAAATTATTGTTCCCCTTCGTCCTTGTATTTTTGTTGGCATGAAGATTTTACTACTTTTAAAAATCTTAGTAGACAAAAGTTTAAAATGATATATCACTGTTTCAGATTGCATTTTCTTGATTGTTGGTGAGATTGGTTATCTTTGCTGAGTCCAATGACCATTGTAGTCTTTCAATGAAGTATTTATGGTAAGCTTTTGTC
This sequence comes from Elephantulus edwardii, assembly GCF_000299155.1. Taxonomy (NCBI): domain Eukaryota; kingdom Metazoa; phylum Chordata; class Mammalia; order Macroscelidea; family Macroscelididae; genus Elephantulus; species Elephantulus edwardii. Next base: position 27,367,909 of record NW_006399766.1, read on the forward strand.
TCATTTTTTAAAAACTCTTTTTTTCCCTTTTATATTTTTTGTCATAAAATTAGTAGTAGTAGCACAAAACTAAGTTTGCTTAAATACAATGTATGCAAGAGCATGCAATTAGTTTACAACTATGATAGTGCCCCTCTACTGGTTCAAATCCATCATATATCCCATGGAAGAAAGATGGGCAATCTTCTGTGCCATTCACAGGCTTCAAAACCCCACTTCAGGGTCAGCTGTGAGTCAGCTGACTCTATGGAACTGAGTCCTCAGTTTATGCAGTACAAAGTTCCTTAAAAGTACGAATAGGTGTGGTTGTGGAGAGACTGGAACCCTTATTCACTGTTGGTGGGAGTGTAAAATGGTACAACCACTGTGGAAATCGATGTGGCACTTTCTCAAAAAGTTGCAAATACAGATACCATTTGACCCAGCAATTCTACTACTGGGAATATACCCTAAAGAGACCATAAATGGCACTCAAGTAGATA
>NW_006399766.1:27369240-27373579 GCF_000299155.1 Elephantulus edwardii
ATCTGTTATGAATCTTACTTGGTCACGGTGAATTATATTTTTTATGTATTGTTGGATTCTATTGGCCAGGATTTTAGTCAGGATTTTTGCATGAGAGATATTGAGATATGAGAGATATGGGCCTATAGTTTTCTATTTTTGTGGCTTTGGTATCAAGGATAGGTTTCTTCATAGAATGAGTCTGGGAAAATTCCGTCTTTTTCTATTGTCTGAGATAGTTTATGTAGAATTGGTGACAGTTCTTCTCTGAATGCTTGACAAAATTTACTTGTAAAACCATCTGGGCAGTTTTTGGTTGGATGTTGTTTTATTACCTTTTCAATGTCTTCTTTTGAAATGGGTCTGTTGAGGTGTTCAATTTCGGTTTGTGCCAGTTCAGTTAGGTTGTTTATGTCTAAGTATTTATCCATTTCCTCTAGGTTTTCATAATGTCTGAGTATAGTTTTTTAATAATATTTCAATGTTAGCCTTTTTTATTTTAGTTGATTCTGTTGTGATGTTGCCCATTTCATCTCTTATTCGGATTATTTGAGTCTTTTCCTTTGTTAGTTTTGCTAGTGGTTTGTCAATTTTATTGACCTTTTCAAAGAACCAACTCCTAATTTTGTTGATGGTTTCAATTGTTTTTCTGTTTTCTATTCCATTTATTTCTGCCCTAGTTTTTATAATTTCTGGGTTTTTTTTAGAGGGCATTGGGGTTTCTTGCAGTTCTTTTTCAATTTGTTGGAGATGTTGGATAGTCAAAGGTCAGGGTTTTCTTCTGCCTTTTAATGTGTTTGCTAATTGCTATAAATTGACCTCTAATTAGTGCTTTGGCTATTCCCCAGAGATTTTTGGTAAGTGGTGTTTTCATGGTCATTTGTTTCAAGAAACTGTTTGATTTCATTTTTTATTTCTTCTAGCACCCACTCATGTTCATGTAAGGTGTTGTTCAGCTTCCAAATGTATGGGGGTTTTTTCCTCCTTTATCTTCTTGTTATTAATTTATAATTTTGTAGCATTGTGATCTGAGAAGATGCTTTGTATGATTTCTATGTTTTTTAATTTATTGATGCTTACCTTGTGACCTAAAATGTGATCTATTCTGGAGAATGTTACATGCACATTGGAGAAGATATACTGTGCTTTTTTGGGGTGCTTTGCCTATAAACATCTATGAGATTGAGTTGGTTTATTGTGTGGTTTACTTCTTCAGCATCTTTGTTGAGTTTCTTTCTGATAGTTCTACCCTTTCTTGCGAGTCATGTATTGGAAATCTCCAACTACTATAGTAGTTTTGTCTATTTCCTTTTTCAATTTTGTTATTGTTTCTTTTATATATTTTGCAGCTCTATAATTTGGTGAGAAAAAACAAATTATAATTCTTCTAAGTGGTATAGCACTGATCTCTACATTGCTGTACAGAGTAACCTGTGGTTGCTGTGATGCTAAACACTGTGACACTGAGGTGCTAAATGCGATAATGGTTACCCATGGTGCACAATGTTTAGTGGAGCTTCCTGATTAAAACAAGCTTAGAAGCAGGAGTGGCATCCACTTCCAAAACGTCTTGCCTCTGGAAACTCAATGAATATGGAGAAAGGATGAAAGTTATACAGATGTTCAGGTCTTTTGTTCATAGGGTTGCTATGAGTCCCCTATGACTTGACAACACTTAACAACAATTTGGTGTGTAGATATTTATTATTGTTATGTCCTCTAGTTCTATTGATAGGGACCTTCATTGTCCTTTGTGATGGTTTTTGCACAGAAATTCATTATATCAGAGATTAATATCGCCACTCCTGCTTTTTTCTGGTTGCCATTTGCTTAGCATTATTTCCCCCACCCTTTTATTTTTTATTTATCTTCACATTATAGGTGTGTCTCTTGTAGACAATATATTTATGTATGGATTTTTTTTGTTGTTGTTATCCAATCTGCTACTCTTTTTCTCTTCAGTGGTGCATTTAAACCATTCACATTCAGGGTGATTATTGAGAGGCAAGGTTTTATTGGTATCATTTTGTTGAGTTCTTTTTGGTTTTGTTGCTAGTTACTTTAGTCCATGCTGCTTTCTGTGTTACCTCTGTAAGAAGGATGTCTCTCAGTATTTCCTGCAATGATGGTCTTGTTTTTACAAACTCCCTTATGTTCTGTTTTTCTGGGAATATCTTGATCTCTCCTTCATATATAATAGACAATTTTGCTATGTACAGTATTCTTGTTTGAGGGTTGTCATCTTTGAGTGTTCAATATGTCATTCCACTGTCTTCTTACTCGCATGGTTTCTGCTGAGAAATCAGCATTTCATATTATCTGCCCTCCCTTATAGGTTATTCTTTGTTTCTCCCTCACTGCTTTCAGAATTCTCTCCTTATCTTTGGTTCTGGCAAATTTTACTATGATAATGGCTTGATGTTTTTCTTTTGGGGTCTATTCTATGTGGTTTTCATCTAGCATCTTGAATATGTATTCTCTCATTTTTCATTATGCCTGGGAACTTTTCTTCTAGTAATTCTTCCACAACTTTTTTGGTGCCTTTACTTGCTTCTTTCTGTTCTGGGATTCTGATGATGCGCATGTTATTTTTTTTTAATAGTGTCCCACATTATTCTTTGGTTTTCTTCTTTTTCCTTCCTTTTTGATTCTGCTTTTTGTTTTAGATCAGTGGTGACAATTCTATCCTCTTTTTCACTGGTTCTGTGTGCCATCTCTTCAACCCTGTTCATATGACCCTCCATCATGTTGACAGCATCTAAAACACTGATCTTCATATTTTGAATTATCATTTCTTATTTTTCCAGAGCCCCTAATGCTTTGTTAGTTTTATCTCCATTGGTTTGGATTTTTTTTTTAAGTTTATCCTGGTTTTTGCTTGCGGTGTCCTATAAGTCTTCAAGTTTGTCTTTCACAATCATTGTTCTATTTTCTGTGTCAGAAAGTTTAATCAGATTTTCTGGTTTCAGGAAATCCATTGACACTTTGTCACTTTTTTTGGGTGACATCTTGCTTTGGGCTTTTGTATAGGAGATGAGTAAGCCTGTTTCCTATGTGATATTGTTATGGTAGAATTTTTCATGTTTGAGGCAATAGCAGGTACTTGGTCTGAAGTCACTGCTCTAGAAGAGGGTGGGGCAGCTACCTTGCCTTGGTTTCTCTCAGTTCAATAGAGAAAAAGCTTGTGGATGCAGGCTGCTCTGTCAGACAACTGCCTCAGCTAGGGTAGCCCAAGGTGCTCTGGGCTAAAGGCAGTTAGTTGGTGGACTGGACATGAGAAACAAGGTAAAGCACGGAGACCTGACTGGAGAACCAGGAAGTCTTGTTTTTCCTTTCAAGAACAAGCTCCAGCTGTCTCACTCCCTTCTGATTGAGCTTAAGTGTTCTCATGTGATCCAGACAAATAGCAGTGACACCCCCCCCACACACATACACACACAAAGTACCTCATTCACGTTCCAGCGTCACTCCCGGTGCGCAACAGGAGCGATGTTCTGGGCACGGACAAGCGACAATGAGACTGCAGTTCTGGGCTCACACTCGGATTCCAGCTTTCCTGCTCCCCCTGGCATGTCACTCCCATGTGCCCCACTCCCTGTGCGTGCATCAGCAGCTCCCCGGCACATGCGTGGCATCAGCAAGCAGTCCTCCAGCTCATGTGTGACATAAGCAAGGAGCCCCCAGTGCGTGGTGTCAACATGTAGCCCCCCTGCCTGTGAATGGCATCAGCAACCAGCTCTCAGGCATGTGCAGACAGTTCCTTTTGACTTCTCTCACTCAAGCTCCAGCTGTCTAGCTCGCTGCCCCGTCTTGTCTCGCTGCTGTCTCTTACTGCTGCCTCGCACTGCCGCCGATCATCTCTCTCTGAGAAACATTTTCAGTGCTTTCAATTTTGAGTAAAATACATTTAAGCTTATCAAGTAAATTCTTGCCTTTTCTCTATAGACCTAGGCTAATTAAATGTTTCTAAAGAGAATTGTTCATTTTATTTTTTAAAATGACATTTCAAAGGAACCTCTGATGGCCTAGTGGCAAGAAGCTGCACTGCAATTCCAAAGGCGCGCTGTTTGCAATCCCAGTGGTACATAGTCTGAATCCACCAGATGCTCTGCTGGAGAAGGAAGGGCAATCTCCTCCTGCGCCAGTTGGATCTGGTTCCATGCAGACAACAAAAAAAGGGGGGCGGAGGAAAATGACATTTCAATATTTGTGGCTTTACTACCTAAGCTATAAAAATAGTGCCTCGGTGTTTACCGAGAGACGAATGAGTGAATGAGTCTATTTTCCATTGACTAAATTCTGGTGGTTGAGTAGTAAGAAGCTGCCTTGCAATCTCAAAGGCTTGTTGTTGTTGTTGTTG
>NW_006399766.1:27373984-27375554 GCF_000299155.1 Elephantulus edwardii
ATATCAGATGCACCTTAGTCTCCAAAGAGACCCCATTGCTCTTCAGTACCCTGGAGAGGTCCCTAACAGCAGACTTTCCCATGTAGATAATTTAAATCCACTGGTTACTCCTCGGGAGCATGGGAAATCTTCTCCCGTGAGATTTATTGCCTCTGTAAACCTATTAGGAGGTTAATATGGTTCTGTCCTGCCTCAATGGCACACAATAATAAACACCAGTGCACCCATTCAGTCACAAAATCATTAGAGCCCCTTATTATCCCCAGGAGATTATGCAAGTCATTTCAGCTTTAAGGCTCCTTCTCCCTTCCTCCATATCTATCAGGGAAAATGTTCCCTTACTCTGATGGTTCTCATTGGCACCCTGAGCACGCTGCCTCCTTGAAAAAAACTCAGATTAAAACCCAGCCTAATTAAAGTTCACCACACAGTGCTTTGTGACCTTCGTTTTCACTTGAAAAATTATTGGTTGGTTTTTCTCTGAGAATGATAAAGCTTATTTCAAAATAGATTGGGCATAACCTTGTATACTCTGATTTTACATTCTTTAGTTTTTCAATACATTATCATATAATTTTTAAAATTTCAGACAAAAACTTGAGTATTTCTTGGTTCTCTACTCTTGTCATTATTTATAACTAGACATACCCAGCCTTACAAGTGAGACATAGATCCAGAGTTTTCAAAACTATTAAAATACATTTTTATGAACTCTTTGTTTTTGCTATTTTTACTATTTTTGCTATTGAATCAACAACTCAGAGTGATCCTATGAGCAATGACTTTGAACCTTACCCTGTCTTGCACCAACCACCCTCACCAACTCTGATATGCCTTGAGCCCACTGTTACAGTCACTTTATGAAACCTTTCTGTTGAGGATGTGAACATTTTACTGAGGATTTTCACACTTCTGCTTCATTAACAAAAAATTTTGTGGGCCCATTTTCCAATGGGCAGGGTATAATAGAGGGGTGAGGATGGGCAGGGGTTATAATGATGAGGTCACATGGTTTGATGGGTGGACGGGTAGTGAGTTGGGGAGGTGGGGGGATCCAATGTGAGGAGCAGTGTGTATGAATTTTTTAGGTAAACTAGTGTAAAATTTAAAAAAATAATACTGGTAAGTTTTAGTACTTACTGATTTTTAGTTTCTCCTCCATAACAAATATTTTTAAATGTTCTATTGTTTTGCATATAAAATTAATATAAGTTGTGTTTTACACAATCCTCTCTTCACATTGTATTTCATATGATCATTTCCATACTTTGTATTGTATAAAATTAATCACCATTGATCTACTCCCACCATTACCCCACCTTTTCAGATCCCCAATAAGGATAAATATTGTACAAATATTAATTTTTTTAAAAGCTTTAAATAAGAAAGTCAGATGATATTTCTGGAAACTGCAACATGTTCTAGGGACTGGTAAATATTTAACATGATTAACTCATGCATTAGAAAATGGGCCCACAAAATTTTTGTAAATGAAACAGAACTGTGAATATCCTCAATAAAATTTTTAAAACATAAAAATAAACAGTCAAAAAGAATTCTATAGTCCAAA
>NW_006399766.1:27379226-27381114 GCF_000299155.1 Elephantulus edwardii
TTTAAGGAGAATTAATAAAATAAACATTTCGATAAAATATTATGCAAATATACAGAAAAAGTTTTAAGGGCTCTTGGAGAAAAAACTTGAGAAGCCCATCAGCCTAATTTGCAAAGCATGAACTAGATTGCTGTGGTTCACCACAATTTCCACAAGAGGGCAGAAGAACTATATAGTTAAAATAAACTCCCCTTTAGAAAAGTTGCTATACTGCTGCTTAATTTTAGCCTTTTAAGAGATTGCAACTGATGTTAACATGTAAAATGTGTATAAATTGTTGAACAGAAAACTTTATGTGAACTTTCACTCAAACTAGAGTAAAAACAATATTATAATAAAATGAGGTATTCTAAAAAAATTCTTTCAACCAAATACTCAAAAGCCTTGCTTCAGAATGTATCCATCCAACTATTTCATATTTCATCCTGAAGCTCCCCATGACATGCTAAAATGTAAGAACAATCTATGACCCAGCAGATGGAAAGACAACTGACTCTCTCCATTGCTAGTGTTTTCTTGGTCTTTTGTTACTAATTGTTGTTAGGTATCATCAGGTCAAGTACAATTCATTCATGTGAACAGTGTATCTGAACCCTGTGCTATCCTGTACAACCCTCAAAATCTCTGACATGTTCAAGCTCATCGCCAGTCACTGTGTCAACTCACCTGACTGACGGTCTTCCTCTCTTTTGCTGCCCAACCATCTTCCTAAGCATGATGTCCTTCTCCAAGGAATAGCTTTTCCTAGAAACAAGCCCAAAGTATGTGAGAAGAAGCTTGATTATCCTTGATACCATAAAGCACTCTGGCTGCACCTTCTCTAGGACAGAAATAGTTGTTCTTTTGGAAGTCCACAGGATACTCAGTATTCTTCCCCAACACCATGGTTCAAAGGCATTAAGTTTTCTCCTGTTATCCTATTCATTGTCTAGATCTCAGATGCATTAGCAAGGGGCTAAAAAGACTATGGTCTGAATTAAGCACAACTTAGCCTTAAACTGACATCACTGCTCCTCAATAATATGGAGAGGTCCCTGACTACAGATTCTTCCAGTGTAATAAGTTTCCTAATCTTTTTTATTTATTTTTTAAATGTAATGAACGTTCACAGAGACTTTGGATTTCCATTCATTCATTGTTGCATTTTTCTCCCTCCCCACCCCTCTCCACCCAATTCACTCTTCTCTTTGAAAAGTAAAAGAAAAATTCTTTCGTTGTTCAATCCCTCCCCCCAAGTCTACTCCACTATACAGCCTTCATTTTGAACTCCTGTTGTGATAATAATACCTAATCATATATCGCTTTTCAACAGTCTCTCCCTCATCTGTTTCAATGCAGTAGTCTCCTAATCTTCTGACTGCTGTTTCCAAATGTATTGATTGTGGATCCCAAGTAAGATGATATCATTGACAGTTTCAGTATTTTCTCCATCTATGATGATGTTGCCTGCTGGTCCAGTGGCAAGGATTTTTGTTGACGTTGAGATAGATGCATTCCATATTGAAAGCTGCAGTGTTTAACCTTCTGCAGCAAATGCTTCAGATCCTCCGCACTTTCAGCAAAGTGTGTCATCTACAAAAGGAAGGTTGGTAAATAGTCAAAATCTTTGGGACATAGTGAAAGAAGCGCTCAGCATAAAATTCAAAGACTTAATGCTATACCATTGTTACACTTTATTATGTTGACTTGTATGATTTATGTTACGTTGCTATTTGCCCTTGTGATGGAAAAAGCAGAGGGACATCATGTTTGGCAGAGTGGAGGGACGGCGCAGGAGAGGAAGACCCTCAATGAGATGGATCGATTCTGTGAGTGGAGTGGTGGGAATGAATGTGTTTGAGACAGCGAGGTTGGCACAGGATAGAATGGCATTTAGGGCTCTTGTACA
>NW_006399766.1:27382194-27383450 GCF_000299155.1 Elephantulus edwardii
TAGAGCAGGGTTTAGGGCTGTTGTACATAGGGTCGCTATGAGTCGCAAATGACTCGACGGCACATAACAACAACAACAACACTAACTCACCAATTGGCAGAAGAACCAGAGCCTCAGCAGCCACTTTGTAGCTCTCGGGGTGTGTGTGTGTGTGTGTGATCCCTCCCCCATCTTATCTCCTTCCTACCTCTCCTATTATACTGACTGTAGAAATTTTGAAGTTATCAGTTCCTTGGGTTTAACAATGAAGCCTTGGTAACAGAACATAATGCATTGTACCGCTAATCAAAACCTCGTGGTTTGAGTTCATCGCTCGCTATTTGGGGGAAACTTGGGCAGCCTCCTCCAGTAAAAATGTATGATCTCAGAAAGCCAATGCAGGCTTGCTATGAGTTAGACTCAAACGACAGCAGTGGGGAATGGAATACGTGTTTTCTTGTACAGACATGTATTATAATGTGTTTTCATCCCTAGGCATGATATTGCCTGGTTTCTCCAGTTTTTATTATTTCTCTTAAAGGAAACACATCAAAAGCATACCATTTTCCCTCACTTTCCTTGACTTGCAGTTATCTTATGCATACGCTCATTTTCACGAAGGTCTAATGTCTAATTTTCTGAATGTACTGCAATATATTTATTCATTCTGGTTTTGATAGGTACTTGGGCTGTTTCCATCATTTTGCAATTAGAAGCAGTGGAACTAACAGTTCTTGTGAAGCCTCCTTGTTCCCACAGATAAGAGCTGGCATGCAGGCTTGTAGCATCAGCATGTGGGGGCATCTTCAAGACTGTGAGACAATGACCAAACTGTCTTACAGAGCTGGTTGACTGTTCCTCGTACAGTGACAACATTTTTTTAGTTCTTCTACCATGTACCTCTTGGTTTGGTTAGAAGTCTGTCATTTTTGTAGAAGCTTATGGGTGGTACAGTGGCTAAAGCCATTACCTACCAACTATCTGCCAACGGGGGGAGAGGGGGAAGGCCTTTTGAACTCACCAGTCTTTCATGGAACAAAGAGAAGACTTGCAGTGTTTGGAAACCCTATGGGGCAGCTCTGCTCTGTCCCTGAGCCCCTCCAGCGGTGGAAATAATAGGGGAGTAGTGTATGTCAGCCAATTTCCTAATGTGCATTTTCCTGATTATTGACGAAGCTGCCGTTCAGCTTTGCCTGTCTTTTGCCGCCATTTCTGGTTGGTTTGTCTTTCTGTGAAGTGCCTGTGAGGGGTTTTTTTGGCCCATTTTCTATTGAGGG